>NC_056729.1:1223242567-1223411522 GCF_019279795.1 Protopterus annectens | reverse complement strand
CAGAATTTCTGCAGAATACAACACTGATCCACCTTTATTCTCTCGCCTCTCTTAAGACAGTTCCTCAGAGGGGCTAAGAATTTAAGGCCTCCAAGGAAACAACCAATACCTGCTTGGGATATTAATTTCATTCTGGAAAAATTGACCTTGCCTCCTTTTGAGCCAGCTGCCTCATCAGATTTGCAATATTTGTCCTGGAAAACAGCTTTCCTTCTGGCTATCACCTCAGCTCAGAGTTTCAGAACTACAGGCTCTCATGGCTGTCCAGCCTTTTATCATCTTCCATCAGGACAGAGTTTCCTTACGAACCAACCCGTCCTTTATGCCTAAAGTGGTATCCAGGGTAGCTTTAAATCATGCCATACATTTATCTACTTTTTATCCTAATCCTCAAAACAAAGGGGAGAGATTACTACATTCCTTGGACATCCACAGACAGCTGCGTTATTATTTGGACAGAACAAAGCCTTTCAGAAAATCAGAACAGCTCTTTGTGGCCTGTGTGGTAGGAGCTCAAGGGAAACCAATTTCCAAACAGACAATCTCAAAATGGATAGCCCACTGCATATGCTTTTGCTATTCCTTTCATGGCAAAACTGTTCCTACAGGCATTAGAACTCATTCCACCAGGGCCACAGCCACCTCTGCAGCCTTCCTCAGAGGAGTTCCTACCAAGGATATTTTGGAAGCAGCCACTTGGAGTTCTGTGCATACCTTCTCCAAGCACTACACCCTACCATTGTACTCCAAATCTAGAGCAGGCTTTGCCACTGCAGTCTTGCAGGGCATTTTGGCTCCTCCTAGTTCCAACTAGTGCCTACCACCCCTTTCTTAGCTTTGTGATTCTACCCATCTGTTATGACTGCAGCTGTATGCACGATGAACATAGTACAGTTTTGTACCTACCATAAATGTAGATGTTAGAGTGCTAATACAGCTGCAGTCCAGGTTTCCCCTCCCTCCTTCCTCTCTTGGGGCAGGCATATAGGCTAACACATCCTCATACAACCTGATTGGGGTTTTCATTTATGATGTATTTGCTTGCAACTACTGTATTTTGATTATATAGCACTGCATTATCACACAATTTTATTATTGCCTTCCTTCTGGGGGCACCTGACATCTGGGGCAAGAAAAACTGAAGAAAATGGCGTCGGCTGGTTCCTTTATACCCCTGTCGCACTGACGTCAGGGAAGAAGCGACAACAACCGACGCCGGACCTAGACTTTGGAATTCGGCCGACCGAGGACCCGCCTGACGGCAGGAGAACCCATCTGTTATGACTGCAGCTGTATTAGCACTCGAACATCTACATTTATGGTAGGTACAAAACTGTACTTTCCTTTTAATCGAAGTGGTATTGTCATAATGTATAAGGCACAATTAAGCAAAAATAAGCGACAGTAAACATAAGTAACGCACAGTAAGCATAGGCGAGTGTGCCTGCATGGGTGTAAGCAGCTCCCAGCATAGGAAATGTATGTTTGTATGTACAGATGTAATATATATATATATATATATATATATATATATATATATATATATGTATATATATATATATATATCTATACACACACACACACACATATATATATATATATATATATATATATATCTATATACACACGTGTGTATAGATATATATCTACATACATGAGAAATATATATATGTATATATCTATATATAAAGAATGGACGTTGTAACAGTAAAGCATACACAGGGGATGTGAAGGGAATCAAGAGCAATGTTGGTATTATAAAGTGCTTTCAGCGTATGTCACAAAAAGCTGCCCAGGAGTGAGCAGAGCACCGCTACTCACACCACAGGCAGGGTATTACCAGTGTGAGTAACATTGTTGAAATGCTAGGTCTACTTTACACACAGGCGGAATGTAGTCCCATGCTGGGACCTCCAAATATTGGAAAGCGCAAATGGCCGTATTCAATAACACCAGGAAAGGCACGTATGTGCAAATATACATGGCGGGAGACCCTGTGAATACACAAGGTGGGACAGAATGTGTGTAGGGCCGAAAAAGGTCTGGAGAGGGAAATGTGTAAAGGTGTGTCATGGCTGCGATAAGTGGATAATGGATGTTACGCGTGTAAATTTAAGACTGGTGGGGTGGAGGAACTATGGGTATGCAATTATGGATCCAGGCATGCCAGGGTTAGATGGGCCGGTTCTAATGGTCCGCCCCGTGGAGGTCAGCTAGGTCGTAATAGGTATATATGCATACTCACATGCAGACAACAATGTATGTTGACGTACAAATTCTGTAACGCATGCATTCCATTTGTTGACATAAATAATAGGAATGTGCCCATACAAACATCAACAGTACATGGAATAATAGGCTGTGCAGAAGAGGGACTGGTCGAATCACACTACCACATTCCAATTACCATAGGTAATCCCTACATGAACATATAGCAACATCTCTCCACTGTATAACATGCTACATACCGATTACAAGATAACTGGAGTGTGTCGGCGTTGTAATGAATAAGGCACTAGTATGCTGGTAAAGCTTATAAACACCATTATGCATGTGTAAGTACATATGAGCGGGGGAATGTATTGACGCACTGATGTATGTGTATGTATGTGTATATATATATATATATATATATATATATATATACATACACACATGCACATATATACATATATATATATATATATATATATACACACACACACACACACATATATATGACAGCAAGATATGAATCTACATGTATGAATACATATGCAGATATATCTGTATATATTAATGTAAATATATATATATGGGTTCATGTCAGTACATCGACAAGTCGGAAGATCGACATTCACTCCACCGACACATGAAATAATCGAAACCGCAAACACGGACATTTAACAGGTAAGAGGTTTACATTTCGCTAATCATGCCTACCACACATGCATAACACTGCCACACTTACTAAAACATGGTAGGCATGATTAGCGAAATTAAAACTCTTACCTGTTAAATGTCCGTGTTTGCGGTTTCGATTATTTCATGTGTCAGTGGTGTGAATGTCGATCTTTCGACTTGTCAATGTACTGACATGAACCCATATATATATATATATATATATATATATATATATATATATATATATATATATTACAGTAAATAATACACATGTATATACCTAGGTTATGTTACAGCAGATACGGGTAACATGTTTAGACTGGGCATATGTTGGTGGGAGGTCCACTCAACAAACGTCTACTTCTCACCCACCCCAGCTAGGCCGGTGAGACATACAGACATGCAATATAGGTAAATACAACACTGCTTACCAGACCACCGGCAGGAAACTACCAGTGGGAGAGATCTACAAGGTCTACACTTTAAACATGGACAGCGATGTCCCTTGTGGGACACCAAAATTTTGGTACCTTCAACCAATGGGGGAACACCATTACGATCAGATGTAGCTGTATACGGAACAGTAGGTTGTGCAAGCTTGATAACACATGGGTTGACACAATGTATGACGTGTCCCGACAATGGGAGAGTGGGCAGTGTGTAGGGGTGTGTTCATATCTCTGCGTCCACCTGCGCCCACAGTAAGGATGAATGCTGTAGACTAGTGGCAGGTGGGGCAACTATGGGTATGCGATTATGGGGCTAGGCATGCAGGTGTTGGCTGGCAGACACATATTAGGACCGCCCCATGGGTGTAAGTAATATTCCCATGTGTGGGTATAGCAGACACCCACACCTCCCAAACTATAAGAGCACATCTACTGGGCAGTCAGTAAACCATTGGGGGAATACATAGGGACTATATCATTGAACTGTCCCCGATTACCAGGGAAGTCCGGGATTACGAATCAGAATCTTAACACAGTCTCCACTAAACCATCCTAGAACTAGTGATATTAGGAGGAAAGGTGGCGGAATACACGTAATTAATAATGACAACATGTAAGAGTCGTAAACTGCATGCACCTCAGACAATGTGTTTGAATACATATGTGCTCTGTGTCCGTCAGTGTGTCAGGTTAATAGCACCAACCTTCTAAATGTGTCCCTGAGATATAGTTATGCAGTGTCCCTGATTCAATGTTTATTCTTCCCCATTCGTATGAGATGTCTGATAGTGAGAGAAAGCGCATGTTCCGCCGACTACCTTAGAAGATTGATATAATAAAAGGTTTGGGGTTACCACCTGTCCACTTTTGTGAGGGACACTCCCCTGTGGGCAGTTGTGTCCTGCATAATAACTGTAATTAAGGCAAATGTCCTGTGATTTAGGGCAAAGACTACCTATATTTTCTGTAGTAGTAGCATAAAACAATTATGTTCCTCTGAAACACCTAAATGTTTTAGGTAACAGTATAAGCAACTATAATGCTATGAGTAACCTTTTATTTAGGCGAAACAGTGAAGTACATCCCTTTCTACTGGCTGTGGGTGTGTTGCCCTGCAAAGTCTGACGTCTGTAGATACAGGTCCTATAGGGTTGCCACCTTTCTAAATGGCCAGAGTGGGACATATTCTGTAGAAATGTCAGACATTACAGGACTAAACATACCTACAGCCGTGCATAGTACAGTATTACACTTATTTGCACAAATAAAAACTTTATCTAGTTGCATTTGAATTGCTTATGCTACTTCAAATAACATATAGAAGTGTCATATATAAAATAACTGTTGTATGCCATTATTAATGAAACGTAGAATATAATAATGTGCTGTAATCTGGACATGTGCTTTGTCTTGATTATTTTCGCACTGTCCCTCGCAAAGTGGGACAGGTGTTAACCCTAAAGTCCTACCTTGGCCAATTGAGAAGGTGGCAAACCTATAGTAGGTATGCGGTAGCATGACCTGTCCGGATGTGGCTACCACAACCTAACTACTCATTTGTAATGCAGGGTCTCTGTTCCCATTTATCAGCCAGACGGGAGCAGAGTGTATGCGGAACGCACAAACATGATTAATTCACTGGACAGGCCACTGATTCCATACAGTCGAACGCCATGCCGTCTCCTAATGGGCAGCCATTCCTGATACTGTAGTCATGTAGTCCAATGTGATAGGCATTACAAGGTGGGAGCAGATTGTAAGAGGGAACACACAATTATGAATGATTCTCCGGACAGGCCGCTGATTCCGTGCATTTGATTGCCATGCGGTTGCCTAATGGGCAGCCATTCCCGATGCTGTAGTCAGGAGTGGCCTTAGGTCAACTGGTGTCCTAGGCAGAGGGCACAACGGCACCCCCACCACACCACCCAGTGGCCCCATCCTGGTCTACCTTCACCAAGTAAATACTGGTAAAGTGCACCCACTAAAGCGGTGCCCTAGGCGGCTGCTTAGATGGCCTATGCGTATGGCCGGCTATGACTGTAGTCATGTAGTCCGATGTGTTAGGCATCACAAGGTATACCTAAGAGGAACACACAAATATGAATGATTCTCCGGACAGGCCGCTGATTCTGTACAGACGAACGCCATGCCTTCTCCTAATAGGCAGCCGTTTCCGATACTGTATTCATGTATTCCGATGTAATAGGCATCATAAGGTTGGGAGCACATTGTATGAGGTACACTTAAATAGTATCGTGTCACTGGACAAGCCGCAGATTCTGTACAGCCGAACGTGATGCCGTCGCCTAATGGGTGGCCAATTCCGATACTGGAGTCATGTAGTACTATGTAAAAGGCATCACAAGGTAATATTGTGGTCCTCACTCACACCCAGGGGTGTGAGTGACAGATGCAAGCACCAATGCCGGTGCATTAGCAAGTGCGGGAACGAGCGGGTGTAAGCGTGTTTGGCTACCAGTATGCGAGTATTGCAATGGTTAAGCAATGTAGAGGCTAATCGAGAGTAATAGGCTGTAACCAGAGGATATCATACAGAGCGCGGTCATTCAGCAGTATAAGAATGTATCCCATCATGTAGAAGTACATGTGAGTGTTTCTGTCCAGCATATTGGTACAAACATATATAGAGATGCATCAGGGACATGCCATGTGGCAACAAAGCATTACAAACAAATGAAACGGGAAACCAGCGACGCCTGTATTATGTAGTGGTGTTGCTTTGTGATTACAAGACTCCCTCAGACAGACAGTAGTTGTACATTGGCCGTATACATCACACTGTGCATGTAATGTATATTAACACAACAGTACCTGTCCAGTCATTGTGTGAACAGTACTCCTGCAATGTACTCTGTGCAACATCATCATCATGATAAAGGTAAATGGGGTAACCAGAGAGAGACCGGTAGTGATGTTCTTCGTCTTCCCTTGCTGCAGTCCTGACTATTGGGTATAGTCCGCGTCCCAGTCGGCCCGAATACCAGAGAGAGAAGCTGAGCGTCGGTCATGGCGCCTTAGACTGACGCCAGTACGCCAGGGTACTAATGCGCATGACCGGCGCCATTTCCTCAGTCTTTTGCCGCAATTTTGCAGTGCAGGTTGGCGTTCTGAGATTTTCCAAACCGGAGTTTCAGACCGAAACAGAGTTGGTTGGCTAAGTAACCCCGTTGGGGAACATTTTGGTTTTTTCTTGCCTCAGTATTTAACCGGATGTCAGAAAAAGTGAATAACTGTATTTCTTGTGGGAAGCAGATACCGCATAGGGATAAGAGGCCTAGGGTGGAACAGGAGTTTGATAGTTTTGAACAGTGTTCACAGGCTTCAGAGTCTTCTGTGGAAGACTTGCAAGAGTTTCCTACTTATTCTGATTCTGATGTGGATGATTCCACTCCTTCAGCTTCTCCTCCTGAGGATTTTTCATTTTCAGAGACTCTTCACTCCATGAGGGAGCACTTTAAATGGGAAGGCCAAGATTACTCTGACTCCAGAAAAAGGCTTAGGGAATTCTTGTTTTTGCCCCAGCATAGGCCCTTAGCTATTCCTCCTGTGTTGAATGTGGTGGAGGATGTTTTGCAGAGGCTCTCTGAACCCTGACTCCTTGCCTCCTGCTCCTGTTAAGCCTGATAGGTATTATAGGGTGCCGAAGCTCATAAGTATTTGTTTAAGAGTCCCAGGCGGACCCAGAAACTGTTTCTCAGGGCCTAAAGGTGTTAAAGCTTCTGTGGTTAAAGATCCTGTACCCTCTGATAAAGAGGCAAGGGCTTTGGATAGGTGGGGTAAGAAAGTATATACTTCTTCCACTCTAGCCATGAGGGCGTTGAATTGTCAGTTTCATATGCTGAAATATCAAAATTATCTCCTTTCACAATTGAAATCTAAGGTGGATGCTTTGGCGGAAGGTATTGAGTGTAAAGAATTGCTGGATTTGGTTCATGTGTCTGAACAAGTGGGTAAGCATTCTTTGCAGTGTGGTTTTGATGCTGTTCAGGCCTCCTCGAGGGTGGCTGCTACTAGTTCTGTTCTTCAGACATGCCTGGTTGAAGGATCAGAATTTAGCTGAGCATGTTAAGACTAGGATTTTGGATGCTCCTTTACAGTCTGATGTGTTGTTTGGACCGCCTGTGGAAGCAGTTTTAAAGAAAATGGAGGACAAAGCTAAGTCTATGCAGACTGTTAAAGATTTTTGCAGGTGCAGCCTCAAGTTTAGTAGAAATTGGCCTGCTAAGGGGTGGACATATCCTGCTTATGGTTCCCAGTCTAGGGGTAGGTCTAGACGTGGTAGGGGCAGGGCAGAAGGTTGGATTAGGCCTAGATCAGACAGTTCACCTGCTCAGACTTCTGGTGAGGGCAGGGTCAGTCCTTTCGTAAGCAGAACCAATGACCTGCCTTTTCAGCTGCCAGTGGACTCGCCTGGCAGCTCCTTTGGGAGGAAGATTGTCTCTTTTCAAAGAAAATTGGGATTTAATCACTCAAGACAGATGGGTGCTGGATATTATTCATCACGGTTACAGATTTTATTTCCACACAATGCCCCTTTCAAAGGCATGCCAGATGTTCCTCCTCCACAAAGAAAAGAGGCTCACAAGCAAGTTTCTCAGTTACTCCAGATAGGGGCCATTCAGCCAGTCCCTGTATCAGAAAGGGCTTCGATTTTATTCTCTGTTCCTAGTACCAAAGAAGGGAACACGGAGACCAATTCTGGATTTATCTATCCTCAACACTTATCTGGACATTCCCAAGTTCAAGATGTTGACGTTACAGCAACTGTTACCTCTGCTGGGCAAGGATCACTGGATGGTAACTTTGGATCTCAAGGAAGCTTACCTTCATGTGCCTATAAGGCTAAGTTGCAGAAAGTATCTGCGGTTTCAACTGAGATTTTCATTATCAGTTCTCTGCATTGCCCTTTGGCTTATCTACTGCGCCCAGAGTATTCACAAAGGTTCTGGCTCCAGTGATAGCTTACTTCAGGCTTCAAGGCATTCAAATCTATCCTTACTTGACGACTGCCTGATTCTGGCTCAAGAAAAGGAACACCTTCTACAGCATCTGGAATATGTCATAGCAGTGCTAAGATGCCTAGGGTATTCTGTGAACGAAATAAAGTCCAGTCTAGTACCCTCTCAAGACATGTGCTTTCTGGGTGTGAGACTGAATACAGCAGCTCAGATGGCCTTTTAACCCGGACAAACAAAAGAGTCTGTCACTTTACTTCCATCAACTATCTCATCAGTCCGTGCTGACTGCAAGGACAGTCCTTCAAGCATTAGGGTTCATGGCATCTTGTATTCTGGTGCTTCCCAATGCCAAACTGCATATGAGGAAGCTGCAATGGTATCTCAAAATGTATGGACACAGCACTGCCAAGATTTGGACACTGTCATTCAAATAATACCTTGCCTTCAAAAGGAATTCTTGTGGTGGGCTCAGGAATGTCACCTAAACAAGGGACTCTGTGACCCGCCAGAGGCGAAGTCAGATTTTAACGACAGATGCCTCGGACACTGCTTGGGGAGCTCATCTAAATGGAAAGTGGATACAAGACAAGTGGCCTGCCAGACTACAGCATCTACATATCAACATGAAGGAGATGTTAGCAGTCCAGTTTGCATTGATGGCGTTCAAGGAGTTACTTCTTCCAGGGCAGGTGTTGATTCTGACAGACAACACAACTGTCATGTGGTACATCAACAAGCAAGGGGAACACATTCTTATCCTCTATGCAGGCAAGCAATGATTTTATGGGAGACTGCGCGGCCTGCAACTGACTCTTCAGGCAAGGTTTCTGCCAGGAGCACAGAACTCCCTAGCAGATGTATTAAGCAGACAAATCATGGATCCCCACGAGTGGAAACTGGATCTTCATGTATTTCAGAAATTGACAGTGTCATGGGAACTCCAGACATAGATCTGTTCGCTTCTCCACTAAACCACCAGCTGCCAAAGTATTGCACAAAGGGGTTTCATCACACAGCTTGGAAAGTGGATGCTCTGTCTTTCAGTTGAAAAAACCTTCATGTCTATGCCTTTCCACCTCTTCTTCCAAAGGTATTACTAAAGGTCAGACAAGACAGGCCAAGGATGATTTTGATAGCTCCAGATTGGCCTCGCAACACTGGTACCCACTTCTAAGGAGTCTTGTAAAGAAGCCTCCATGGCCTTTACCTCTGATTCCTCATCTGTTATCTCAGAAGGACGGTCATCTGCTCAATGTCAAGCTTCAATCTCTTCATCTCACAGCTTGGCATATTCTGTGTTGAAGCACGGTAGGTCTCAGCTTCCTCAACGAGTTTTAAATGTGATTATGGAAGCTAGAAGGCCTAGTACTAGGAGAGTGTACGAGAAAAATGGAAGAGATTTTTATTTTGGAGTACAGCAAAGAATTTGGAGATTTCAGAGCCTAATTTGAGTGTGGCTCTTCAATATCTTACTGAATTATTGGACAAAGGTTTGTCCTTCTCTTCCATAAAGATTCATGCTGCAGCAATTTCAGCTCACTATGATTGTGACCCACCTTTGTTTTCGATCCTTTGTTCAAGCAGTTTCTTAGAGGGCAAAGAATATAAGACCCCACGAGAGCTCCTACTCCTGCTTGGGATCTCAATTTTGTGTTGGAAAACTTACTCTACAACCTTTTGAGCCTGCAGCTACTGCTGAATTGAAATATTTGTCATGGAAGACTGCTTTTCTGTTGGCTATTACTTCTGCAAGAAGGGTGTCTGAGTTGCAGGCCCTTATGGCAGTAGAGCCCTTTTGGTTTTCCATAAGGACAGGGTTTCATTACGCATAATCCTTCCTTTATGCCAAGGTGGTTTCTAGTGTGGCTTTATACCAAACTATTCATTTGCCTACGCTTTTTGCAGTTCCTCAAAATAAAGGGGAAAAGATTTTGCACACTTTAGAGGTACACAGGCAATTATGCTATTATTTGAGCAGGACTAAAGATTTTAGGCAGTCTCAGCAGTTACTTGTTTCTTTTGTTTTGAGTTCACAGGGCAAGCCTGTGTCAAAACAAACTATTTCTAGGTGGATTGGCTTTGCATTGCATTTTGTTATTCCCATCATGGCAAAGAGGTTCCAGCTGGGATTAGGCCTCATTCCACTAGGGCTACTGCCACTTCAACAGCATTTCTAAGGGGTGGCAACTAAGGATATTCTGGAAGCAGCTACTTGGAGTTCAGTGCATACTTTCTCTAGGCATTATCACCTGCCTATATACTCTAAGACTAGAGCTGGTTTTGCCACAGCTGTTTTACAAGGCATGTTGTCAGCTCCTGCTACTTTATAATTTGCCAGCCTCCTTACCTCTGCTTTGGGATTCTACCCAATAGTCAGGCCTGCAGCAAGGGAAGACGCAGAACATAGTACAGTTTTGTACCTACCATAAATGTAGATGTTCGAGGATTCTTGCTGCAGTCCAACCCTCTCCCTCCTTCCCTCTGTGTTTCAGGGTAGTTGTGTAGGTGAGTTTACATGCTTATATTTTTGTATATATATTACTGTATATATTGTACATGTTTATTGGTGCAGGTTGTTTTTGGGACTTGTCTTTTTGGGTCTTCTGACATCTGGGGCAAGAAAAGACTGAGGAAATGACGTCGGTCATGCGCATTAGTACCCTGACGTACTGACGCCAGTCTAAGGCGCCATGACCGACGTCAGCCTTATACTCTGGTATTCGGGCCGACTGGGACGCGGACTATACCCAATAGTCAGGACTGCAGCAAGGGAATCCTCGAACATCTACATTTATGGTAGGTACAAAACTGTACTTTTTGTGTACAATGGGGTCATCCTCCTCACCTGTACCTGAACCATGTAGGAGTGATGTGCATACCGGGACCGTGCACCTGAGGGACAGTGGTGAGGATAACAGTAGTATGTTATGATGCATATTACAAGGGTTTCATGTGTCCAGTGGGCACGTGTGTGTAATGGACAGCTGTGTATAGTGCAGGTGGTGTCCTAGTTGCCGAATGGCCTTGTGTCCGTAGGTGAGGGTCAGATGTTGGGGAAGCAGTGTAGGTATGGCCGTGGAGGGATAGGTAAGAGCACAGAAATGACAGCATACAGAGTTGGTATATGACACATTTGTGGGGGGCGTACACCCTGGATGGGGATGGGTCTTCGGCATTCAAAAGCCCATAGGAACAGTGGGACGGAGGTCTCCAGCCATGGGCAACTACCACTGCACCTACACAGCTGCAAAGGAGGCAGTATCACCCTGTAAATGTGACACTTCGCTCTTGAACTGGCATATCTGGCTTCGTAACCCCTTAGGGAGCCACCTACGAAACATGTCTTTGACCGCACGACAGTAGATATGTACCTGTCTGGTCCCGCTCCCAAGGGGGACATGCTCCATCCTCAGTGATGGTACCACCAGAAGGTGGTGCAGAGCCAACAGAGGTTGATGTTAATGGCTGGGCCCCAGATGTGCTAGTGCCCAGTGCCATGGTCAGCTGAAGTGGGACAGGAGGATCTGTCGGGACCTACCAACCCATTCTGCCTATGGTATTGCGTTTTAAACCCACATATGGCTTAGTGATCGACAACAGCATACAGGATTACCTGTGACAGTATGCATAGATATCACCAGCAACCCAGCAGATTGTATACATTTGCAGAGGGAGCACAACACATGCATATATACCGCATGGCAAATGTAGTAATGTGCAGTAGATGTGTGACCACAGTTACGAACAGTTGCCCACCATTGGCTTGTCACTGGGAATCCCACACAGTGTCAGTCATACCACTGTCTCATGTGACACGTCCCGTCAGGGATGCGATGGCAGTAACACATCCCTGTCATCATGTACTGTCTGCAATCCCCACACCATGCTTCTGCTGTGCACAGAAGTGTGTTCAATGTGTAACATAGGAAACAAATGGTTGTACACACTGACCTGTTCACAGATGGCCCTGCAGATGGGGTTCCTTCATGAACAGAGTACTGTCATGTCTTTATTTTAACATGCAGAATAGCCATTACCGCACACGTTAAACAGGCAGTAGTCTCAGTGCAGCATACCTACACTTACATGCTGTAGTTGTGTGGCACATCACCCTTCTGCCAGGCTATTTCCCAAAGTTGAAAATGATTGAGGTACATCCAGATATTATCTGTGATGCCAAGTCAGAACACCATATCCAGGTAACACTCACAGCGACTGTCATGGCCAGATAATAACATGCTTCCCTAGATAGTGTACTGTGTTTATCATGCGGATGGCTATGGGAACACCATCACAGCTGTACCACATGTAGTCAGCTAGAGGAGGACTGCAATAGGTGCAGAGGCCATCACCTGACCATTTCCATCTGTTACAATACACATGCTGCTGCTGTGCGGGTCTACACCTTCACATCCACCAGTGTGTGTTTGCGGGACAGGCAATGTACACCAGGGAAGGACTTGGAGACTTCACCATAATCTGCCAGACGCTGAATAGTACATGGTCAAACCCCTGACTACTCATTACTGTTACATGTGCATGACGTTACTACATGTGCCACAGAGGCGGCATGTTGCAGTGCTGTAAGAACGTGTGTAGGTGTGAGTGCTATCTGCAGCAAATATAGTAGACATACATTAGGTGTGGCACACGTCAGTCCACGTGAACGGATGCCATTGTCACCACAACCGCACTGTAATGGACGCGCATTGACACCTTTGCCAGGGCGGCAGATACACAATGTAACTACTTCGTTTGCCACACCGCAGTAATGTACAGGACCCACATGCACCACAGGGGATATCTGGAGATTCAATGGGCTAGGCCATGTGAAAGTGCTTGACAACTGTTGGTATGCCAACGAGAGTTTATACTGAGAGCGACTGTGGTTGGGAGCATCACAACCCACACGCAGACACAGGGTGCCAGTACTGTCATGCAAGTATGCATTGCTCCATGGGTGTGTAGTGTTTGGCTGTGGAAGATGACTGTACAAGTCTGGGTGAGGGATAATCCTTGCCATTGCGTCACCCGACAATTGTGTGCAGTGCAAGGGTGTAGTGTCTGCAATGTCCCACACTGATGGGTACTGCAATATCTGGCCTGACATCCTGGTTACCAATGTGTAGGGCCATAGCTTTGCAATGCATGCCATGTCTGTGTTTGATAGTCCTTCACATGGACATTGCCTGGGATGTGCATGTCCCACAATACTGTACAGTGACATGTACAGGTATACCTGGTTTGGCAGACACATGTAGTGTACACAGCTTGTTATACCCCGATATGCCAATTCTGGCCTGGTGTGGCGAAACTTGCTTACAGTGAGCAGGTTGGCCCTACACCTGCATGTATAGAATGGACAGGTATTCCATGGTGTCAGTGACAAGGGTCCATACAGGGCACGTGTACAGCATTGTTTGGCCTTAGTGGATCAAATATGATGGCATCACGTATGTTGCAGCCATTCAGTGGTGAACATAGTGAAGGCACAATGTCCGCATATATGTACCGCTGTACAGGGTGCCATGTTTTCTGCAGGCCACTGCGGTCACACCATTCCTACTATCTGTCCTCAATGTGCATGTTACTAGCAACATAGTGGTATATCCTAGGCAAGGTTGTATTTGCATGGCACATGGGTGCAGGACATATACCGGGTACTAGTAGGGCTGCATACTTCACCAGCCCTTTTGCCAGATGTATGGGTATGGCTTGCCAACACAATGCCGTGGCTGACTGACAGCTGTACTCCTCGTGAGGTGGCCACTGTGTCATAAGACGAATACTATATAGGAAAACTACAAAACTCGCTCCCAAATGTGTCCAATGGTAAGACGATCACGTCCACCTCTACACAGGCTCTGACAGACAAACACACACTTGCCATGTCCTGTATACAAACCCCTACCGTATCACACTGCAGCAACACGCGTTTAGGGCACACGCTACAGCGAATACTACACAGCACTTTACTTGTCTCATGCAGGCAGACACACACACATGGCATGTCTGGGATTAGAATACCGACCTAACTACTTTACTACACTACAGCATTACGCAGTTACAGAACGCGCTACCGAGATTACTGGGACACAGCACTCCCAGAGGTGTATTTGTAGATGGGCGACATCATCGGCCTTGCTAACGGTGGGTATAAGAAATGTATGGAGTGTGAGCAGTATAAAGGTATTACTCAGTCCTCAGGCAAACAGGAGACACACACACACGGCATGTGTGGGACTAGAACACTGACCTAACTACTTTATTACACTACAGCATTACGCAGTTACAGAATGCGCTACCGCGATTACTGGGACACAGCATTCCCAGAGGGGTATTTGTAGATGGGTGACATCGGCCTTGATAACGGTGGGTATAAGAAATGTATGGAGTGTGGCCAGTCTAAAAGCAATTTAGAGTCCACCGGCAAACGGGGACAGACATACACACACACACACACACACCAGTGTCTGGTACGGAACACCTGCCTATTTACAGATTACTATTACAATACTACATATATACATATTTTGCCACACAGACTACACATAAGGCTGTCATTATGACCGTCTGGGAATGCGGACATCAACAGGGATGCTGGCAGTTAAGATGTACATAGCTGTGAAACTGTGTGTTTAAAGTATGAATCCATCCTGACCTGGAGTATGCCCATCTGTGGAATGGACGACTACTACCACTATGCAGGGTTACAATGGCCATGCCCATACACAAAGGCACATAATCAACACAAGGTGTCACTGGGCATGCTCACAAACTTAGTAGCACAGGGCTGTTTACCCAAGGATATACTGGGCATGCTCGTACACTTAGTAGCACAGGGCTTTTCGGAATGCATTGTGTCCATCTACACAAGGATATACTGGGCATGCTCATACTCCTAGTAGCACAGGGCTGACTGGGATGCACTCTGATGCTAAACATGGAGGCCCACGGTGGCCATGCTATTACAGGTAGATGTAAAGAATGCATCGTAATGGGCTCTGGTGTTAGTAGTTGTCATTGTTAGCGGGAACACTGCTCTACATATATTTGACACCTGTCTTTTACAAATCAGCTGTCATTCTGGGATGACATGGCTGACAGGCAGGCTTTTGTCACATATCACATGCATCCATGATACAAAGGAGTGTGGATATTACCCAAGTCGCATCCGTCCACACAGTGCCATTCCAAGGCAAATGTCCTAAACACAGGTTAACTCCATACACCTACAGGACAACTGCATTGTTTTCTTATGCTAACCAGTGCTAGATGTGTAGCGTCCATGTTCACAGCTGGCCACTGTAGATCCAACAATGTGGAGTACTGACATCTGTGCAATGAGGAACACCTGGCTGATGTCTCTGTAGTGCACAATAGCACTACCACCATATACCTCAGAACCTAGCACTACCACCATATACCTCAGAACCAGACACGTGGGCCATAACACAGGTACAGACCGCTCCAGGTGGTGTACCCACATACGTAAAGGCCACTCACATGTACTGACCGGTCCCCCCCACAAAAGGCATCACAGATGAGCCATGTGCAGGACACAGTGTCACATGCTGCATTCTAGGATGTAAACTGCAGACATCACCATGCCCTCGGACCACCACCACGCAACTATATACATGTATGACAGATGAGTACATCACCATGTGACCCTTGACCTGTGTACTGTACTAAGCTCTACATCAACTGTAGACATTACACATGTACTGACACTGTTGCATCATGTGTTATGCAATTATACCACTGTCTGTGACCAGGTCAGCTGTACACATACCAAGGGCCCTCACTACTGTCCACCATTAGCAGATGTCTGTTGCTGTACACCAGTACACACCCTCATGTATGGATATGACATACATGTACCTGCCCTGGGTATGTACATGCCACACACACAACATACCTGTAAATAGCATAGCTGTTGTAGTCCTTTGTGTAAACAGGTGGCTACAGCCATTACACACATGCACATGGAATGTAGGTCCTTTGCAGCTGAAGGCTAACAGTACATAAGGTGTGATATCAATGTTGACAGAGGTAACATCCCCTCTGTACTGGTCACCCATCATATCATACAACAGTACATGTGTCATATATGTTATTACACATCCACCAATTGCAATGCCTACAAACATGACCAAATGTCAGGATTGTAGGACCTACACACCTGTACACGTAGTGCTGTGCATTCAGATAACATGAGTGTGCAGTTGCTGATGTATGCAGATGGCATGTATCCTAGTACACCATGCAGCTGCAATGCAGTCTCAACATTGCCAACTGTATATGGTGATATGCTTTATGTACAGAAAGATGTACCACAGGTATGGACAAATGTGTTGAAATAACTAAGCAGCGGGCCATCTTTGCAGATGGATGTTTGCTGTGGACAGCTCACAGGTGTGTCACAAGTGGTCCTACAATACCCTGTGTAACCCATAAGCAGTGGTTTCGTTAATTGAAGGACATAACACACAACTTAGACAGCGGTCTGGGTGACAGCGAAGGCAAGTCACTTGAAACCTGTTAATAGATATGACGTCCCTAGTGCATATATTAGCACTCTTGGCACAGGAAGCGTCAGTAAGGTTTGTAACGCGTGCAATACTGCTGTACGTCTGACATACATAATATGAGCTGGGCAGGTCTGAGAATCACAATACTGGCATGTGTGGTTGCGTGTGTCCATATTTGCCACGTATTGTGGGGAATACATCTCAATTGTTACTCACTCTCTTGTACACTAGTATACACATCTGTACGGATTGAAATATAGAAAGCAGGACATAGGCAGGGACGTGTATCTACATGTGAAGTATCTGTATGTGTGTGACATAGGTGTATTAATTACTGAATGCCACAGTGTGTGTATGTAGGGCTGACTGGTCCCTGGGGTGAGGATATATTTACCATACTGAACTGATAGGACCCCTCCCACCATCCAGGCGATGCATTCAACTATCCGTGTTGATGTCCCTGATCTTAGGCCGTACTGACTACCTGTACATGTGTATTCTCTGTGGCGCTTCATGTAGGTGCACAGTACTGTAATGATGATTTGCACATAGGCAGGAGTCCTCATCCCACCAGTAGCAACTGTGTGCGAGTGTGTGTTACTGTGTCGGTGAAGCCGTGAGTGTGTGTGTGTGTTAGTTTCACTGAATACATGTGTCAATACCTGAGTGTGTGGATGCAGTTGTGTGTTGGCGTCCTGTCATGGGAGCTTGTATTATTGATTCCCATTGAGGCATCACACTTCCCACTGGCCTCTACCCTTGTAATCAGCTAGACCACTCTCTTACCTCACCACTCCATGTAACTGTACCTGTGATGTCACCCTTTATGGATGTCATGTCTGTCGCCACAGTAGCTTAATACACAGCTATCATGCTCTTGGAACGTTAGATGTGTTTGTAACGTGGGACATTCTCACTGGTATGTGGCAGCTACACAGTGCATGCTGGTGTATTCGTATATACCTGTGAGTAGTCCACATTGACATATGCGACACTTAACTGCAAACACTGACATCCACCTGCACGTGCAATTAGACCTGAAGAAGGACAGCAGAACATAATGACCAACTTGCATTTACTGTTGTTATACAAGACACATACTGTTAACAGTATTGTACACCTGTACTACATGGTATATCTGCTGACTGTCAACAGTCCTCAACATTTGTAAACTACACGTATTGTCCTAGTCTGTTCACCCTGTGCATCAGACCATATGAGCATGTCCCTGCACCGATGGTGTGGATGTCAGGGATGCGGCACAGGCATCATCATATGCACAGGGTATTCATTTTTGCCAGAGGCCTAGGCTGCACCATTGGATGACATTATGTGTGTGGGATTGGGCCTTTGATCTAATTGGACGTCTGTGGATGTTATGCATGTGTGTGTGCTGCGGTGCCCTACATATGTGTCCAGTGTGTGCGTGTATATCTGCACACATTTCTCCCATGTGTCTGGCCTACACAGGGGTATTATTGACAGCTGCAGAGTGTACAGGCGAGGTTTTACAGTTTACGGTGTCCGGCCACGGACATGTGACCTGTTCCTGCCAGTGGTTGCACGGGCACTACCAGACAGAGGTGCAGATTGAGAACTGTCTGATGTCACTAGTCCACTGGAACCGTGTCCCTGTTGGGACCGTCCCAGGCCATGTGCACGTGGCCTGCTGTGTCGTGGTGTGGACAGCACAGCACCAGATGCACTGCTGCTGCTACCGCCACTATGGGAGTGGGCCTGTGAGGTAGCTCGTAAACGTAGACTTGGCACAGGTGATGTAGCAGGGCTACGTCCACGTGCCAGACGCCTCACTTCTACCAGATGTTCCAACACAGACAGCTCACACTCGCGGATTGTTATGCCACGGTCAAGGACTCCAAATATGTCACCCAACCGTCTATCCAAAGCATCAGCAATCTGCTGTTGAGCATTTACCATTGCCTGGATGCTGTTGTTTAAAGAATGGACAGCAGCCCTCTGTAGCCTCTGATCTTCTCTGTTCCACCATTCAACACGTGCCTGTGCCTCCATTACAGCCTGAAACATGCGTCTGGTGACACCAACTGCTGTGCTCTGTCGTGCAGGAGCATGTTGGCCAGAGGTCCTCATATGAGCAGCACTGGCCCACGTGCCTTTGTGGAGTTCCACCAGTAGTTTGGCTGACACCATGGTGTGCAGGCACACCTTCCATAGCCCCCACACTTTACTGTTCCAAACTACCGTGTGCCAACTGTCCTTCCTCTTTGGCCACTGGTGATGGGGTATGTGCAGGTATGGGATCTGTGTGCGGGGATGAGATGGTTATAGATGGAATGGCAACCAATGGCACAGTTTCAGCCCCTGACAACTATGCCTGTGACCCAATCATACGTTCATCATCACTGCTAGAGTCTGTGGGGACACTAACATCTGATGTACCACAGGAGCGCAATGCACCTTCATCACCTGTGAGGGCAGACAAGAACTGTACATGACAATCTATACCATAGACACACACACGCATGTGATATGACAGAAGGCATGCAACATGCATGTAATACAGCAGACGGCATGCAGCGCAGACAATAATAGTGGTAATTGTCATGCATTCCTAGGTTGCACACAACAGCATGCTTTTGTGATAGCAGACTGCATGCAAATTACACAATGATAGTAGTGGTTAGCATACATCCCTGTGTTACACCATGTGGACTAGCACAGGTTAACAGTACACCTGTCTGATGTATGGCATATGACCTTGATAATCACATGTAATATGACATGTGATCTGCTGACGTGTGCAATGACATGCATACATGTTTAACACAATGGTGTCCTGTCGAATATACAGTGGGGCAATGGTGTATCAATTCAGTGTTGTCTGTCCACACTATAGATTTACTGCAAATTTAGCTGATGTGCATGGCCATTGCAGGGAATCATGAGGTGCCTCTAGTACTATACAGTGTGAGTTACATACCGGGTTCATAGCCATGACTGTGTTCAGGTACAATACATATATACTGTGGAATGTGACCCACGTCACTGAGGTGTATACACACTAAACCAAGTTGTAACACAGGTCACTGATTGGTATACGGATGACACCCCTGCACATCTGCAACCATATTGCTGCAGCCTGGCAACTATGGGCAGACATGACGAACACGTCGGTACACCATGTCCCACATGACATCTGTGTACCACACACACACACACGGAGCTAATATGGCATTTATGTCCATCACCAAACTGCGGTGGTGGTGCTGCGGTAACGTTGTCGCCTCACAGTAAGACGTCCTGTTCGATTCTCAGCTAAAGCATCTTTTGTGTGGAGACATGCGTGAATGGGCGTACCTTCGTTGAAGGTTGTGCGTCTGGGCTGGCAACTCGGTATGTAAAAATCTACTGCCAATCATTAACGGACCAGAGTTCCGCTGTGGCGACCCCTAACCGGGAAAAGCTGAAAGATACAACAACCAGCAACGGGAATGTACTGTATCTGTGGCCTGATGTGGATACTATACAGCTGACTGCTGTCATGTTGCAACACCCTCAAGATGTTCACCACATCTTATGTGGTGAATTGATGTTACGCCTACACAAGATATGCACAGGCCTGTTAGGATGTCTAGTGTTCCACATCTATATTATGACCATTATAAAAAGGCCATGGCCAAACCATCTGTAGCCATTGTAGGACAGGGTGTGCACACAAACACAACACATCTACTGTGTGTGTTGCTCCATGTCTCTGGCCATCCTCCATGGCCATGTGTGTACATGTGTTGTCCAAATTATTGTGATGGGCATCTATTTCACATGTCTGTGTTGTCCCATATTACATATATGCTCCACTGGCAACAGGGTTATGCAGATAAAGGGTGGTATGTGGGATATGTTTTCAGGTTAGGTAGGCAGTGTAGCAGCCAGACCAGTAGATGTCATGGACATGTCAAGATAGCACATCACATTGTGTGACATTCATAGCAGGGCTATGATCCACACCGGTGAAACCTGTGTGCTGGCCATACTCCAGCCCACTGTGTAGTACTGTTTTACTGTTTGTATTCACCACATGTGTAGATCAGATCTGTAGTACATTCCTAAAGTGAACAGCACCTCCGCCATTGTATGCACAGCTGTCAACACATCTGGCAATAGTTTGTGAGGATTCATGTCGGTGAGATGATTCACATAGTTTGCAAGTGTGGCACATGGATAGTCCTTGTGATGCATTGCAGGTCCGACCTATATATTGTGACAGGACCATACATTATGTGTACATGTTGTGAATGGCCACATGGCAGATAGATTTGTGCATTATGGTTCCTGATAAATAATAACACTCACCTGCAACGGGCTGCTGTCACACCGGAAAGCCAGAGGTACCTAAATAGGACTAACACAGCAGTATGAGCATAATCCACCCCTGTATAAAGGCTACAGGGAGCAATGTGCATAACACATACACCAGTACATTAGACTATACTATTTTGTATGCACATGTGTGCATACACAGAGTAGCATACTATAGTATGCGGCCTGTGTGTATACATGCCTTGCATATGATGATACATTACATAACGTACAGTGACACATGCAGCTATATGGAATATAGTTGTTATATGTGCAGTACTGACTTATTAGGCAACTCCAGGCTCAGTGGTTGAGAGACACCCACCTCCACAATATCGGCTAAGGCTTGTGGATGTAGTTCTGCAGGTGTCCCCAGGTTGGCCAGTACCTCCTTGGAACGTGTGAGTGGGCGCTGGGTTGTGGTCCACCACCTGTTGCACCTTGCTCCCTGGCGATTGCATTCGTATGCTGTTTCGCCCGTCTAATGAGGTCTGTACAGTGTCTGTGCATCTGCTGGTATGTGCGGTTATGGCCACCCACATCATTAACCCTCCTGCGAAGTTCCATCCGCAGGGCATCCCGCTGCTTTGCATCCTGTGGCATGTGGCTGAACAGGATGTCGTGATTATTGAGTAGGTATGGGATGAGGGCCTCATCCTCCAAGCGTGTAAAAGGGGTAAGCCTTGCACGCAGCATACCTGGAAGACATAATGAAGGAGACGGGTCACAGTACCTCAGAGACATACAGCGCTACAGCTGAACATACATGTGTATCGCATTAATTCATTTTAAATAGTTGTATTTGAAAAACCTCATGACACTGACGTGTTTGTGTCACACACATGACACTCAATGTTGAGTGGATATTATCACCATATTTGTGTGTGTCAGCTGATTACATTGCTCATACTCCATATTGTTGCTGTCTTGATGTGGGCATGTCTGTTTGCCTGGACTGGTGTTCCTACCTATCAACACATGGCTGGATGTGTCCACATTAATGCAGTTTACCTTGATGCAGTGTATATGTCACATATGAGGACTTACACTGCTTCAACAGACATGACATGTGACCCTGCAGACATGCTCACATAAAGTTTTATATGTATGTGTTCTGCCATATACATCTACACTGCACTGTACAGCAATTCAACGTCCTGCCATATACCACCTGTGTTGCACATGTGATACACATAGGACACTGGCTAGCCAGATGGTATTTGCAGGGATATGGATATCAACTATGGCATGTACAGTCAAGTCAACTAGTGGGCTATATGCCATGGGCCATGTATGCATCTAGGATGAAAGGTTACCTGCCAGTAGCCGACAGGTGGGTCTGTGGGGCCAGGTGGAGCAGTGCCACATTACTGATCCACAGGGTTAATGATGCATATACCATGCGATCATCACACCATGTCTTAGAGGGGAGCAATGTGCAGCTTTGAAGGTCAGGAATGCATAGTATGGCAGGACTATGTCAAGTGTATGGGACAAGGATCTGTCCAGCATGTGGTAAGTGGATGTCCATGAAGTATGTGTTTGAGATCAGGATAAGTATGTGTAGCATGTCCGACATCACTGTGTTGGACATTGATTTATTCAGGGTATGCATCATGCTACATAGTGGAGATGGGAAAGCTGGTGTAGGCCATCTGCACATGGCTAATACCCCTTAAAGGAAATATGTGATCTGATATGGGTCACTTGAGTGTTCTGTATGGCTGGACAATGATCTCTAGATTCATGAATGGCACCCTTTTATTATTAGGGTTGCCACATATGACTCCCTGACAGGTGTGGTGACGTAGCTATCACAGGAAAGACAACTGCCCAGCTGCATCCCTCACACATGTGTCCATTATGATGACCGCTGCCGAGGTGGTAGTTCATTGATACAGGGTTATTAACATAGGGGTGACAATGCGAGTCAGCTATTGCTCCTAGGTCATAGTCATTCACATACTTCAATAGGCAGATGCCTTCTGTTTGTCTGTGAGGTATGGACTACAATGAGGGGGAATAGAATTCATTAACCCTGACATACTGTAGCTGCCACTGGTGTGATGATCACGTATTATTCAGACACCTTCTATAGTGTTGTTTCTGCCAGCAGTCCTGTTGCAAAACACTCGTGTGACATAGGAATGTACATCTAGTATACTGAGTGCAGGTGGTACACAGTATGGGTGATGATGTCCTATGACCTGGCAAAGTTATCATATGCAGTGTGACATCAACCATACTGTCATCTACATCTGTACTGCTGACATTTAAGTGATCAAGGTTCATGGCCTTCCAGAGCAGGGTAGTAGTGCAGTACTTCCCATTATCAGTGGTGCCTCCTTCTTTGTGGGTTGTGGTACTTGTTGGTGTGCACCATTCAGTGTGTACACAACCTGACATGGAGCTATGTTTTACATGATGTGTATGTGGAGAGCATCTTATTTTGCCATATGTGTATGATACAACCTGTGATGTAGGCAGGTCCCATGCAGACTAAGTGCAGCTTGTACCTACATAGTTGTGGGTACAAGGGCCCTGTGGTGTACATGGATATATGCTTGTGTACCTGTTGGGGGGAGGGGGCCGTGTTTTTATATTATCCAAGACCCTATCTGGATTGCTTATTCATGCTAAGCACTTGTTCAGGACTTGTAAACACTAAGTAAGCTAATAATTACTATAGCACTCAATCTTCCACATCACTTACAGGTAAGGGTGAACAGGTTTTGTACATACTTTTCTCACTTGCGTAGAGTAATGTAGCTCTTTTACTCACTTTTCTCACTTATCTAGGTGAATGTAGTTCTATATTCAGGCATGTCCAAGAGTCAACTGCCAGTGTTCTCACCTGTCTATCTGATGAATCTGGGCATCTTTAGGCAATGTACACATTGCCTCATGTACACAGACAAGCCTCTTCACCTACCACCCAACACTACAACCTGTGAGAGATGCACTCATCTAGCCAAACTGGAGGTAAAGGTCTCTCCAACCAAGACTGACCCTGACTGTCATGTGGAGAAAGGTACACAGTCGCACAACACCACACCCATCACATAAGCCTCACTGTATCTACCCCACCATTAACTGGGAAAACTACTCGTGTGCCAACACATTAGCCCAACGGTTTCTGGAGTTCATAAACACCAATGCCCTGACTCAACATATCCACACACCCACCAGGGACAACAATATCCTAGACCTAGTCATTACCAGCAGTGACTTGTGCTCCAAACGTGAAGCCAACTCCTCGTTGGTCCGATCAGACCATGTGCTGAACACAGTTGATATCCACATCCCACACCTACCCCCCATTAAGGGAACCACGTCTACATGGCCAACTACATGCTTCTTAAGGCAGATGCACCCATGCAGATGGACAGTACTGTTACAACTGCTGAATCCTACACAAATGCACTCTATAAGCACTTACAGGAGTGCATGGCTTGTGCTCTCTCAAACAGAACCAGGACGCTCTACTCATAATTAACTAAACCAATCTGGTGGTCCCCTGCCATAAACATATTGTACTACAGGAGGAAGACACTGTTGCAAACGAGAGTACAATACCATGCGTGGAGGAGATCCCTGGCCAGCCTCAGTAAGAGGGTGAGATCGCTTACAAGATCTTCCAAAGCTAGCTACTAAAACTATAATGCAACTAATAGCATCAACATCAACAACCAGATCTGCTCTGAGTTACAGCACAAAGGCACGAACAAATTGATATTGGCAACATCCTGACAGATCCCTCTCAAAGCTGCACACTCTAAAGGCAATATCACAGCATCCATGGGACCGGACAGCATCCCAGGCTGCATTTTACATGAACTTCGGATCATACTGTCTCCCCACCTACGCACCCTGTTCAATAATAGGCTCACATCGGGCATAGTGCCCCCTGAATGGCGCACAGCAAAAGTTATCCTTCTCCACAAAGGTGGTGCCACAACGGACCACAAGACCTATTTCCCTATAGGCCTGACTAGCCTGGTCTGCAAGGCTATGGTGCACATCATAGATCACTGTCACAGAGACATTGGGTACCTCCCAACCTTTGACCCCACTCTTTTTGGCATTAAGGCCGGACCATGCCTCCTAAACCTGGTGGACTTCTTAGAGACAGTTACCAAGGCATTAGATGAGGGTAAGGAGGTCCACACAGCCTACCTAGATCTCTCATAGGCTTCCAACGCCATTCCTCCTTCTGGTATTATCAACATACCCATCCGCCTGAACATTAACCCCTACGTCATGTGATGGTTTGCAAAGTGGCACACTGACAGAACACACACAATGGGAGTTGCATACCCTAGGTCCGACTGTATACCAGTTACAACTGCCACCCCCCATGGCTCAGTCCTAGGACCTCTCATATTCGGTATATACTTCTCTGACGTACAGACAAGCACAGGAGGGCTGTGGCTGAAAAGGTTTGCAGATGACTGCAGACTAGGGGACATAATTGTTTCCCCAGCTGTTACAGACACCCTCTGGAAGGGTCGCACTGAGACAGATAGCTGGTGTTAATATCATGGCGTCAAGCTGAATGCCTAAAAGTGCATAGTCATCCCCTTTGGATGTAACTAATTACCAGCGGACTACCACATAGGTGCTAGTCCCCTACATACAAAAAAGGTAATACGGGATCCGGAAACACCAGTAGATAGCAATCCCTCCTTTGATACCCATAATGACAAGGTGTTTAGAATATCCTTCTACATAGCCCCCCTAATCTCTAATGGGTTCGCATCCAGATCAGAGGAGCCATTGTGACTCTACACATGTTATATCAGATCCATTGAAGGATACAGCACCCCATTTGGGATATACCTTACAAGACAACTGCAACAGCTTGGAAGACCACACCAGTACCACACCAAGAGAATTACTGATCTCAAACAGATGACCTATTCAGCCCAACCTACGAAACTCTAGCTGTACTCAGTTGCATACCGCGTACTCACAGGTGATCTCTGCTTTACATACAAGGCCCATGTCCAACCCTGTATTGCTGGATATGATCCACCTAAACAGAAGCCTCTGAGAGCCACATGCTCTAGGGATGTACACCTAACCACAACGATGCGTAGGACGTGCTGGATGGATAGATTCCTGACTCGAACACTCCCTATGCTTTGGAACGTGATTCCAATGTACATCAGGCAGGGCCCCTCACGAGCACTCTTCAAGGGAAACCTTGACGTGTGGATGGGAGACAGACATGTACCCGGGGATCACTGCAGTGGCTCTGCTGGACAGAGACACAGGGAACGATTTACTCTGCTGTTCAGAGGCACAGGGAACCAACCTTTGGGGGTGGTGAAAGACGACACACACTAGCTAGGCTTACAGATACCCTTGGTAAGACAACCTATTACCTACCTTTGCACATATTACATGTCTTATGTGCATGGATAGTTAAATAGCTCTTCCATTTTACTTTGCTATCATGCTGATAAACTGTCGGCTCACTAAAAGACAATTGTATCCTGTTATTGGGTATTGTAAATGCCAATTGACATAACTAATGTTTGCCTACCATTACAGTATTGCTATGTAGCTTGTAATACATATCTACCTATAATACTGTACATTACACAGTTGTTGGCACAATATCCCACTATGCAAAACATACTTCCACAGTGGCCCAACCTTCCACATGTTATTCTCTGTATTACACCCATACATATGTCTACAGTTACAATATATCAACATATACTATCCCCTGTTATAGCACATACATGTTGGACCAGCCCTGCCACTGACGTAGGCTGGTGAGGAGTATTTCTGTTCAAAGCCCTTGTATAGCATCCCTTGTGGTGTATGCGGTGTTTGCCTTGTGACCTACAGCAGTACACACAAATACTACAAGTGTTACTATGCTCAACAATACATCACTACAAGTTAACTGTTTCCACTATATATAAATACTACAGAATAGTACTACATATACAGAAATATACTGACTGTTCTATATACCTTATTAGTAACCCGAGGTATCGTTAACAGTTGATTTAATCCTTTTCGGTTTGTTTTTCCATGTTTTTTGTAATGTTCCGCTGGTATATACGGATGGTATGAATGTGTGATAACACATCCTTTTCTAGTTACATATTGGTAACGTGGTGTCCTGTCCAGTTGCTTTTCCAAAGTAGTTAATTGGATGCACATCAGCTGTGCAGCTACTCCATTAGCCGATACCATGGCAACAGTGGTGTATAAGTGAGTACTCCTTTTGGGTGTTGTCCATTTGCCTTACTTTCGAGGGAGACTGCCTAGATGTGTTATTGAGATATAGTTCAACAGCTATATGGAGACGCACAGAGATAAGTTAGCTTCATGACTACCATGGACTGTGTGTGATGGCCAGACAATTTAGTTCTACATGTGAGTACAGCTGTTATATTTCGGAACAGTGCTACGTATGCAGGGTTTGTCTGTACCGGATACTTCTGCAGATGTTTGTCTGGCAAGGATGTTTGGCCAGCTCAAGGCTGTATGGCTATGCATGAACTGTTATGTGGTGTACAGTGTGCTCACCAGACATCCTTGATTTGGTGTACAAGTGTAGCATACTATGCTGTTACTCACTAATTGCTAACGCATCCTGGTGTACGCACAACCCTCTGAAATGGGATTAGTGCAAACAAACCTTATTACATCAGCAGCTGTTCCATTGTATAACAGCCACTATTTCACATAAGGCAATGTTAGTGTGTCTCTAACAAGGTATGTTAAGGCTTCTGCAGATGTACAGTGTGTGAATAATTTGTGATGTTATTACAGTTTATATTGTAATATGTTTGGGTGTGGGGGTGATGGTGGGTGTGCTTAGCAAATACAGGTGTGTAGGAACTGCTTTTATATTGGGTGACTTCAACTACCCAAACATAGACTGGGAGCACTACTCAAGCCCCAACACCCTCACCCAACGGTTCCTAGAATTTATAAACTCAAATACTATGGAACAACTGGTCACCACTCCCACAAGAGGGGAAAACATATTGGACCTGATCATCACCAACATGAGGACTCTATGTTCCATACCAGAGGTATACCCCTCATTGGTAAGATCTGACCATAAATTAATCTCACTGGACATCCATATCCCGTCCCCACCCCCAGCCAAGGAAACCATGGTGAAGAACTTCTCAAAAGCAAATTTCACACTTCTCAAAACCGAGGTGGAATCCTTCAAAGCCCCCGGGCCAGTGAAAAATGCGGCCCAAACCGCAGAATCCTTTACAAACGCTTTCTATGGACACCTACAGGAATGCATGGATCGTGCTATCCCAAATAAAACCAAGACTCATTTCTGCAAAGGCAGGAGACCTGTTTGGTGGACCCCAGCCATAAATAAGCTATACAACAGAAGGAGGACGCTACTACATGATAGACAAAATCCCAAAAAGGGAAGGCATCTCTGATCAGTACTAGCAAGAAACTACAATCCCTCATAAAATCATCTAAGGCCAGCTTCGAAAGAAAAATTGCACAAGATGCTAAAGATAATCACAAGGCCTTCTTTAGTTATGTCAGGAACCTGGGTGGCAACTCCCATATATGCTCTGAGTTAGTTCAAAATGACAAAAAATACACTGAACCCACAGACATTGCCAACATCCTGGCAGACAGGTTCAGTGCAAAATCGCCCCCCCCCTTCCCCCCCAGAAGAGCAAATGTCTATCCCAACAGAGTGTAGCCTCCCTGACATCAGATGCACAGGTGGGAGCTGCCCTCTCCAAAGCAAAAACCACAGCATCAATGGGACTGGACGGTGTCCCTTGCTGCGTCTTACACGAACTCCAAGAAGAACTGAACCCTCACATAAAGTCAGTGTTCAATCTCAGCCTTACTACAGGATATGTACCCAAGGAATGGCGTACAGCAACAGTGGTCCCACTCCACAAAGGTGGTGCCACAACGGACCCGGGAAACTATCGCCCTATAAGCCTGACTAGCCTGGTCTGCAAAGCTATGGAGCGTATCATCATGAAACTCATAAACAAAGACATTGGGAACCTCCAAACACTGGATCCTACCCAATTTGGCTTTAAGGGCAGATCTTGCCTCTGGTCGACTTCTTTGAAACAGTCACCAAGGCCATAGATGAAGGGAAGGTAGTCCACGCAGCCTACCAGGACCTCTCAAAAGCCTTCGACACAATACCCCACTCGGGCATCATAAATAAGCTCACCAGCTTAAATATCAACCCCTATGTCACAAGATGGGTTGCAGACTGGCTCGGGGATAGAACCCACATGGTCAGAATTGCAGGTGCCATGTCAGACTCTAAACCAGTTACAAGTGGCGTCCCACAAGGCTCAGTCCTGGGACCTCTCTTGTTCGGTATATACTTCTCTGAGGTACAGGCTAACATGGGAGGACTATGGCTGACCAAGTTCGCAGATGACTGCAAACTGGGTGCCATAATCGACTCGCCGACTGACACAAGCATCCTCCAAAAGGGTCTCACAGAGACGGATAACTGGTGCCAGAGCCATGGCCTAAAGCTAAATGCCAAAAAGTGCATAGTCATCCCCTTTGGGAAAAACAAAGTGCCCACAAATTACCACATAGGTGGTAATCCATTAAGTATGGAAGAAGTAATTAGGGATTTGGGGACCCAAGTAGATAGCAATCTCTCCTTTGACAATCACATTGCCAAAGTGGTTCTAAAGACCTTCTATATAGCCCACCTTATCATGAAAGGGTTCACATCTAGATCGAGAGGTCATTGTGCCCCTCTACTCATCACTCATCAGGCCCATAATTGAATACAATGCCCCATTTGGGATGTACCTTACCCGACACCTGCAGCAACTGAAAATACCCCAAAAGTACCTCACCAAGAGGATCAAGGGACTCAAACAGATGACCTACGCAGTTAGGCTAAAGAAACTCCAGTTCTACTCAGTTGCTTACTGCCTACTCAGAGGCGATCTGTGCCTGACGTATAAAGCCATATCCAACCCAGAATTAATGGACATGCTCCACCTCAGGAAATCCAAATCCCTTAGAGCTACCCGCTCCAGGGACTTAAACCTCAGCACAGAAATAAATAGGACATGCTGGAGGGACAGATTCATATCCCAGAGGCTCCCCTCACTCTGGAACAAAATCCTAATCCATGTTAGGCAGAGTCCCTCAATGACCCTCTTCAAGAGAAGTCTTGAGTGGATGGGAGATTGTAGGTTTACCCCTGGGATCTCTTCTGTGTCCCTACTAGACAGAGGCACAGTAAACTAACCTCAAAAGGGCCATCTTCTGTGACCTACTATACAGAGGCACAGTCAACTAATCTAAAAGGGTGGCGAAAGCCGAACACACTCTGGCTAGGCTTATAAATGCCCTAGGGCAGATAACCTAGTATCAACCTATGAACCTATAATCGCTTTGTGCGTGAGGGTTCCTTCCCTATTTGAACACCTATACTTTTGTGGACTAATACAATGGCATTTGCAGGCTGATTCATTAAGGCACTTTTATGTGGTTCCTGTATAGCATGCAGGTGATATTAGTCTTTGAATCCCTTCAGTAATACATCTGAATGTAATAACGTGTTGCTACATGATAGCTGTGTATTTCTGTCATAGGTATTTGCAGTCATCATAGTTGACTTGACCCTCTTTGGCTAGAGTTGCCACCTTTTCATATGTCCATAGCGGGTCCTTTTCGGGACACGCATCTGATTTTACAGGCAGACACAAACGCATGGTCAGTACAAGGGATAGAACTTTCCTTTCTTGCCTAATTATAAGCTTATTCTTGTAGCAGTTTAGTAGCTTATCCTGTTTCCTGTACCATGTAGGTACTTTAGATACAGAAATAACAATTGTATGCAACGATTACAGTAAATATGGGACATAATTATGTCCTACAATCCCAGGACATTTGCCACGTGTAATATATTTGGTCAGAACACAACCGCCCAAAGAGGGAGTATCCTTCGCAAAGTGGAACAGGTGGTAACACTATCATTGGCTCATGTCCATAGCACATATTTGTAATGGTGTATAGGCATATACTCTTCCATATCCTTTGTTCATAAAGGTTGGTAGTGGCGGAATGTGTGATTGCTATGGTCTATGTTATACACATATGTGAACACTTCAACCGCTGTATACGCGAGACCTACGGAATCCCAAAACCAGTGTTCCGATGCACACAGTCCCGGGAACAGACTCCCATACCCCACATTACTGACATGGACAGTAACTCGTGAAGGTAACACGAACATGGAACACACACATGGACACACTGCTACCCAACACAACCAAACAAACCATCCTACACTACGTATGAGCAGGTGGCCAAGCCCCCCTACACACCCCATGTTGGTGTCTGCGCCCCACACACCACCCTCTACTTTAATATTCTACATCCTAGGTAGCGGAAACAGCCGCACAAAGCTAACCCACAACCACACATTACAGTCCCCCAAGAACATACACACCACACACAGAACACACACTTACACCACAGCCCTAAGAAACACACACACAGTAACCTACCCAAACCGCAACACCAGAAGCACTGACTAACTGTCCATTAATGTCGTGGGATTACACCTCGCGCATTTGGTGTTTCGGTACTGTGTTCTTTCAGACCTTAAGCCTCGGGATTACGTGCGTCGGTTTGTAAAGCAATCGGTATGTGGTAGGTATCCCATTTATATGTACCTCCATGGTTATGTAGATGTTGTTAACCTATCTACATATATATGTATATCCCCATATATCGACATATCTCTCTCTCCCTCTCTCTCTCTCTCTCTATATATATATATATATATATATATATATATATATATATAACATACACCTTTCATTGTGTACATGCCGGTTTGTCCTATTTCAACACATTCCTACCTTTTGTGTTTTATCCTGTCAGTATACATGACTGCCATTGGTACATCTCAGGTAGCTTAGTGGTATGTTATTGTGATAAATGTGTACATGGTTGCGTGTTTTAATCCTGGGAGTGATATCCTACCTGTCAGAGCAGGCACTGGTAGTGCAAGGGTGATGAATGCACATTTCGGCTGTTGTGTGTTCCACATGTTTATTATTCTGTGGAGAACTACCTATATATGCAAGCTGTGTTTAAGGTATACTATGCAACATGTACACATCTGTGAAGATTCCTGTCAGGGATACTCCCCATTATTTGGAACTACATCCCTGATTACATTATACAAAACCCCTCACTGACGCTCTGGGGAATCCTTGCAGAGTGGGTGGTGAACAGAAGCTACACCCCAGGGATCCCGCAAGTGGCTCTGCTCCACAGGGGGGACAGTTAGTTGATCGATGGGGTGGTGACAGCAGACACGTTTTGCCTATGCTTATGAGTGGCCTCGGCGGTTGGGCATGTACCTACCTATGTATCTATGAACCTGTACATACATTATGGACACATGCTGATAGCTTAATATACTGTTCAGGTATTGACTTACCTTGTGCCAATGGTGGTTGTGTGTACAATAGTTGAGGGCTACCTATGTAGGATGCACACAGTAGATCACCTATACATGACAATTTACAGGTGGTCATATGTGTATGCCGTCCATGTTTGCTGTGTGTGCAGGTGGAGAAGGGTGTCAGTCTATGAGTTCCTACACTGTCAGTGTGTGTGCTACATGTTCCCTCTTTGCCAAGGCATGAGTATACTGGACACACCTAAGTCTGCCTACTGGGTGTTCGTGGTCTGAGTCCCCTTGTGCCTGTGGGTCCCTTGGCAATGGTGGTGTGCTGTGAGGGCCTTCACCATTCTGTCCCTGCTGCAGCTGTTTCTGCAGGATCATATTGTGTAGCATGGCACATACTATGAAGATGTGGGCACACGTTCCTGGAGAATACTGCAAGGCTCCACCAGATATGTCCAAGCAACGGAACCGTGATTTCAGCATCCCAAACACGCGCTCTGTGATGATTCTGGTTTCTGCGTGTGCCTCATTATGGTGTTCTTGCGTGGCTGTGTGCGCATTTCTGATGGGTGTCATCATCCACAGTTCCAGTGCATAGCCAGCATCCCCCACCAGGTGGCTATATGGGATGTCCCCCCCTGGCAAACACCTGATATAGCTGTGAGGCATGCCAGATGTGGGAGTCGTGATAGCTTCCAGGGCTGCCAGCACACACATCCATGATAATGCCCTGGGCATTGCACATGACCTGGCAGTTGATGGAGGGGAATCCCTTGCAGTTTATGTTGCGCCTACCCTGCTCACCGGGTTGGTACTTGATGTGTACGTGCGTGCAGTCTATTGCACCCAGTACCTCTGGGTAGTCCACCTCACAGTGGAAGAGACGCATATTGCCGGCCAACTGGAATGTGGTAACATGGCATCCAGGAACTGGTGGAGTACCCTGGATGCTGATGCCTGTGAGATCCCCATGATATCCACAGTTGGCCTTTGAAAGGTACCTGTGGCTAGTATTCTCAAGCTTACACACACCTTCGTGTCCACTGGGATGGGTTCCCCTCTGTTACTTCTGGCTCTGAGGTGTGGCCGGCACAGCTCAACAAGTTGCTGTATGATTTCCCTGTCCTCCCTGTAACGCCCTACTATCTCCAGATCATTTAGCCCTTGGTAGGTTACCCTGGGTCTGACACTCGTCTTCTCCTCTGGTGCCTGAGATGGTTGTCAGCATCATCCTCCACACCACCGTCAGTCTCCAACACATGCTGGTGAATCAAAGCTATGGCAGCCCCTAACATATACATATTAAAAGTTCCCTGTCTGTATACACCAATGGTGCAAAGTGTCTGGGAATACACAAGTGTGTGTGTGGGGCTTTCACACCTTTCTACTGTGCAATGGATGATGCTGGTGTAATTGGGTGTGTTTGTGCTATTCCAGCTGCAGGGCATCTCAGTTATTGGTTTTACAGCAGGTACTGCTATTTTAGGGCCTTTGGTGTTGACTTACGCTTGTCTGCCGTGATTCATCTGTTGCCTTTTACTTCTATTTTCAAACCGATTCACCTCCCATTGTCAGGCATGCATCCAGCTGCCGCCTTTCTTGTTTTGTGCTTCCACAGCCCAGGATTGTGTTGGGAGATGTGTTATGTAGCTGATCTACAGCAAGTTTGCTTTGTTCTGCTGTGACTGTTCTCTTTTCTTAGCTGTACGGCACCTCCCCTTTCCTGTTCTGCAGGTAGCTGCTAGCAGCCTTGTTAGCTGTTTTCTATGGCCCACTGCGAGTTTCTAGGTGTCAATTACTCATTTGTACTCCAATTACAATGCTGCAGCATTTCCTTATTGTCTTCCCGTATCCTTCCTGTTTCAGCTGTGGTGCACGCCGCGCACATCCATTTACCGGGTTTCATGTGCGTTTTCATCCACGTTCACATGAACCATTCGGTTGCCTTCTGTGCTCTCAGCTAAGCAAAGCTATGGCTACTTCCACACCCCTATCCTGCGGCTTTGCTTAGCAACACTTATTAGCAATGATCCAGTGTGCTTACAGATACGGTGGCGCTCCCCTCTCTTGATGTCATGTTTACCTCCAGGCCACTCCTCTGTGTTGTAACGCTGCGCTGTGTGGTACATCCTTACGCCGGCGGGACGTTTGTGATTCAGTATTACTTGACTCATTTGCATGGCATTGACTGCTAATTCCTAGTTACCGCACGGAACACTGTCACAGACCCTTAGCAACCCTTGCGCCATGGTTGTGGTGTAACATGCGTGCCATTTACTATTATGAGGATATCATGAATTGTGTTACATTACAGTTCTATGACATCTAAATATATTTTCCTTATGATCCCGTTTGTGCACCGATGCACTGCGGTTTTACTTTGCATTGGTGTGGCCACCATGAAATTAAATGTTATTTTTATATGTTGTGCATGTTGTTTTATGCCATTGGCTGTATATTTAGTCATTGGCATATATTAACATTATAATACGCAAGTTTGGTCTGCTTTCATGGCTCCGATTTTATGTTTGACAACATGTAAACCGTTTTTTTTTTTTTTGGTTTACATTTCTACATGCTTGCGCTACACCTGCGCAACTTCATGAATCGCTATATACCTTCATTTGCATGCTACACTGCTACACATGGGGTAATTGGCATACATGCACCGGGAGCTGCGCAGCTCTGGCGCATGCTGGTAGTGCATGTGGAAACAGCTCTTACCTGAATCGCTCGATGGCCATATTTGGCGCTAGATCGCCGACGCTACTCCGGCACATGGCGCAAGCTTCATGAATCCCGGGGTCTGTTTGGTAATGATGCAGAAGAGGTTTTAAAGAAAATGGAAGACAAAGCTAAATGTATGCAAACTGTAAAAGATTTCTTACAAGTGCAGCCACCCAGATTCAGTAGACTCTGGCCTACAAAAAATTGGTCCTTTCCTGTGTCCGACAGCCTCACGAGGCAAATCCAGGCACTCAGAAGGTTCTAGATACCAATCACAGGGTTCTTACAGGTCAAAGCAAAAGGGTGTGTCTACCTCCAAATCTAGAGGAAACAAAGCACAACCCTACAGTAAGCAGTCTCAATGACTTCCCTCTGCCATCACCAAGCACTTATTTTCTAGCAGCCCCTTTGGGGGAAAACTAGCACTTCATGCTCAAAATGGGCAGTTAACAACCCAGGACAAGTGGGTATTAAACATAGTATTCCAGGGGTACAGATTTCAATTCCATACCTTGCCAATTCCAAATGGTTGGCCAGATCTGCCACAAAATCAGTGGGCAGAGGCACAGAAACAAGTTACGTCCCTCAAGGATATGGGGGCTATTCAACCAGTACCAGAACAGGAAAAAGGGCAAGGATTTTATTCAAGACTGTTCCGGGTACCCAGAAAAGACAATGCCAGGTGCCCAATACTGGATTTATCGATTTTGAACACATTTTTGGACATTCCAAAATGCTGACTTTGCAACAGCTTCTGCCCATGCTGGGCAAGAACGCTTGGTTAGTGACTCTAGACTTGAGAGGCATACCTGCATATCCCAATAAGGGAATACCTCTGCTTCAAGGCTGGTTTTATGCATTATCCATTCTCTGCACTGCCCTTTGGCTTATCTACTGCTCCTAGTGTCTTTACAAAGTGCCTGGCACCAGTAATTGCATTTTGCAGACAAAGAAGCATACAAATATATCCTTACTTGGATGACTGTCTCATTCAAGCAGAAAACAAGGACATTCTTTTTCAACATCTGGCATTTGTAAAAAGGCTTCTAACATGCCTAGGGTACACAGTAAAGAAAATAAATCACAACTGGTACCCTCTCAAAAAATTACATTCCTAGGTGCAAGCGTGAATACAACTGCCCAGATGGCTTACTTTACGCCCGACAAGCAACGGCAACTGACTACAAACAGATGGCAACAAAAACCCAGTTATCTGCAAGTCAAATTCTGCAGGCTTTGGGGTTCATAGCATCCTGCATTCTACTAATTCTTTGTGCAAGACTGCATATGATTTCATATGCAAGACTGCATATGAGGAAACTACAGTGGTATCTAAAAAGTTTATGGAGTCAACATTGTCACAGTATGGAAACAATAATTCCTCTCATTCCCTGCCTACAACAGGAGTTTCTTTGGTGGGCAGAGACATGTCAGCAGAACATGGGGCACTCTTTCACTCTACCCCCTGCCTCGCAAACCCTAACTACAAATGCATCAGACTATGCTTGGGGAGACCACCTGGCGGGGAGATGCATTCAGGGCATATGGAGCCCAAAACAAATGCATCTGCATATCATCCAGAAGGAGATGTTAGCTGTTAAGAATGCCCTGACAGCATTCAAGGATTTACTTCATCCAGGACAACTATTGATAAAGACGGACAACACCACGATTATGTGGTACATAAACAAGCAGGGGGGTACACATTCCTACCCCTTTTGCAGACTAGCCATGGCATTGTGGGACACAGCCCTGACTTACCAAGTACATCTTCAAGCTCAATTCCTGCCAGCAAAACAAAATACTCTGGCAGATGATCTAAGCAGAAATATTATGGACCCTCATGAGTGGAAACTGGACCCACAAGTCTTCAGCATGATAGCAGAGAAATGGGGGAGTCCAGATCTAGATCTATTTGCTTCTCCCAAAAATTATCAACTGGACAAATTCACACACAAGCATGGAAAGTGGATGCCCTATCCTTCAGTTGGAAAAAACTATCAGTGTACCATTTCCTCCTCAGCCTCTTCTCCCCAAGGTCTTACTAAAGGTCAGACAGGAAAAAACAAAAATTATCCTAATTGCCCTGGATTAGCCTTGCCAGCACTGATACCCAATTCTAAGGAAAATCTCTCAACTCCCTCCTTTGTACTTGCTTCAAATACCTCATCTACTGTCTCAGCAGAGCAATCAAATTCTGCGCAATCAGCTCCAAACTCTGAATCTGGCAGCATGGCTGATCATGTAATTATTCAAACAACACCTCTCAGTAAATCTGTGATGGATGTCATTTTGGAAGCCAGAAGGCCTAGTACTAGAAAAATTTATGCTGATAAATGGAAGAGATTCTGTGCTTGGAACCAAGCACAAGGAACGGACACAGCAAAGCCAAATATCCCTCAGATTTTACAATACTTGACTGAGTTGCTTAACAAGGGCCTATCTTTTTCAATAAAAATCCATGCCTCTGCCATCTTGGTTCATTATAACACAGAGCCTCCCATCTTTTATCATCCTGTGCTAAAACAGTATCTTAGAGGGGCCAACAATGTAAGGCCTCCCAGAAGATCACCAACTCCTGCATGGGACCTCAATTTTGTGCTGGAAAAGCTCACCCAACCTCATTTTGAACCAGCAGCTACTGCAGATATAAAGTTTTTATGTTGGAAAACAGTTTTCCTTCTGGCAATCACTTCAGCAAGAATGGTTTCAGAACTACAGGCCCTCATGGCTGTGGAGCCTTTTATTACATTTCATCCAGAAAGGGTGTCCCTCAGGACCATTCCTTCCTTTATGCCTAAGGTGGTATCTAGTGTGGCTCATAACCAAACTATTCACCTGCCAACTTTTTACCCAATTCCGCAGAACAAGGGGGATCGGATTCTGCATTCCTTGGATGTACACAGACAACTAAGATTGTACTTAAACAGGACCAAATCTCTAAAAGTCTGAGCAACTAATGGCATTTGCTGCAGGATCAGAGGGGAAGGCTATTTCAAAGCAGACTACTACAGAGTGGATAAGCCACTGCATTTGTTTCTGCTACTTGCATCATGGTAAACTGGTGCCCAAGGAAATCAGGTCACATTCCACCAGGGCTGCATCTACCTCAGCAGCTTTTCTCAGAGGAGTTCCAACCAAAGACATATTCTAGAAGCTGCTACTTGGAGCTCTGTTCATAAATTTACAAAGCATCATCATTTGCCTCTCTTCTCTAAGTCCAGGGCAGGCTTTGCCACTGTACTTCTGCAGGGCCTTATAGCCGCTCCTAATGCTGCTTAGCTCCATCCTCCCATCCATAGCTTTGGGATTCTACCCAAATGTAATGACTGCAACAGTGAAACACGAAGAACATAGTACAGTTGTGTACACTTACCATAAATGTAGATGTTCGAGTGTATTCACTATTGCAGTCCGGGTTACCCACCCGCCATCCCCCTTTTTTCTGGAACTTCTCTTTCCTTCACTATTTTCTACAGCCTGTGTGGTGTATTTGCTTTTAGATGATGGTAAAGTTTATGTTGTTACAATTGCATTTATATATATATTTTTTACTCCCCATTTGGGGGGCACCTGACATCTGGGGCAAGAAAAACAGAATAAAATAGCTTCGGCTGCATGTTTTATACCCCTGATGACCTGACGTCATGGAAGAGGAGACAGCAACTGACGCAGGACCCAAGACTTTGATATTCAGGCTGACTGAGGGCAACCTGCCAGCAGATTACCCAAATGTAATGACTGCAACAGTGAATACACTCGAACTGGTCAGAGTTGCTGGCCATGTGTCAGACAAAGCCTGTCACAAGTGTGGTACACAGGGCTTCAGTCCTGGGGGCCCACTCTTGTTTATCATCTTTTCCGTACAAGCAGCAACACAGGGGAGGGTTATGGCAAAGACAAAGTTTGCAGATGAACTGAAGCCATAGTAAGAAAACAACATACACATCACAGATATCCTTCAGGGTCTCAAAATGGATAACTGGTGCAGAGCCATGGCCCTGGCTAAAATGCCAAAAAAAGCAAAGTCATACCCTTGGCGGGAAAAACAAAACAAGGTTACCCTAGCAAATAATGCGGTGGCACAGAGTAGAGTAGAAAAGATACAGGGACCCACCGGGGGAGTAAGGTTGTCAGTCGTGTCATCGACACTGTAGTAGCTAAAGTAGTTAGGAAGACCTTCTTATCATGAACCTATGAACATCTACATTTATGGTAAGTGTACACAGCTGTACTTTCTCTGCACTGCCCTTTGGCTTATCTACTGCGCCCAGGGTATTCACAAATTGCCAAGCTCCAGTCATTGCATTCTGCAGGCAAAGAAATATTCAAATATATCCATACCTGGATGATTGTCTAATTCAGGCAGAAAGCCAGGACATGCTTTTGAATCATCTGGCCTTTGTTCAAAGGGTACTGACTTGTCTAGGGTACACTATAAACAAAAAAAAAAATCACACCTGGTACCCTGTCAACAAATTATATTCCTGGGAGCAAGCTTGAATACAACTTCCCAGATGGCTTTCCTCAAGCCAGAGAAACTGACTCATTTGACAACCTACTTCAAACATGTGGCCAGAAAAATCCATTTATCTACAAGGCAAATACTGCAAGACTTGGGGTTTATTGCCTTTTGCATTCTTCTAATTCCATATGCAAGGCTGCATATGAGGAAACTGCAGTGGTATCTCAAAAGCCTATGGTGTCAACATTCACAGGATCTATAACTGATTCCTATCATACCTTGCCTACTCCTAGAGTTCCTTTGGTGGGCAGTGGCCTGCCACCAAAACAAGGGACTACCATTCACATTACCCCCTGCCACCCAAACCTTGACAACAGATGCATCAGACTATGCATGGGGGGGCTCACCTGGCAGGGAAGTGCATTCAGGGCAAATGGAACCCAAGTCAAATGCATCTGCACATAAATCAAAAGGAAATGTTTAGCTGTACAGAATGCTCTGACAGCCTTCAAGTACCATATTTTTCCAGGACAACTAATGGTAAAGGCAGACAACACCACGTTAATGTGGTACATAAACAAGCAGGGGGGGTGCACACACTTACCCCCTCTGCAGACTAGCCATGGCACTGTGGAACACAGCCTTGAGCTACCAAGTGAATCTACAAGCTCAATTCCTGCCAGGAAAACAAAATACACTGGCAGATGGACTAAGCAGAAACCTCATGGACCCACACGAGTGGAAACTGGAACCAAAGATTTTCAGCATGTTGACAAGCAAATGGGGGGAGCCCAGATATAGACCTGTTTGCCTCCCCCCAGAACCATCAATTGGACAAATTTTGCACAAGGATTCCTCACAAGCTAGCTTGGAAAGTGGATGCTCTATCCTTCAGCTGGAAAAACCTATCAGTTTAAGCCTTTCCTCCTCTGCCTCTGCTCTCCAAGGTACTACTAAAGATCACAGGACAAGTGAAGGACGATTTTAATTGCACCAGACTGGCCATGGTAACACTGGTATCCCCTCCTGCGCAGTGTGTCACGCTTGTCCTTATGGCACCTGCCTCAGACTCCTTCCTTGTTTTTTCCGCAGGAGAACCAGATTCTGTACCCTCAGCTGCAAACCCTGAACATAGCAGTCTGGCTAATTACTTAATCTCTCCTTTAACACCCCTCAGTAAATCAGTGATGGATATCATTTTAGAGGCTAGGAGGCCTAGTACTAGAAAATCTTACTCTTCAAAATGGAAAAGATTTTGTACCTGGGTCCAATCTCAAGGGATGAGCGCAGCTGTGAACAATTTACCTCAGATTCTACAATGTTTGACTGAGATGCTTCATAAGGGCTTGTCCTTTTCCTCCATCAAAAGTCATGCCTTAGCCATTTCAGCTCATTATAGCACAGAGCCTACCCTCTTCTCTCACCCACACTGCTCAAGCAGTTCCTCAGAGGGGCCAAAAATTTAAGGCCACCGAGGAGAACTCCAACTCCAGCCTGGGACCTTAACTTTGTCTTGGAGAAACTCGCTCTTCCTCCTTTCAAGCCAGCTGCTACTGCAGATTTAAAATTCCTTTCCTGGAAAACAGCTTTCCTTTTAGCAATCACTTCTGCAAGAAGGGTATCTGAGTTACAGGCCCTTATGGCAGTGGAGCCTTTCATCATCTTTCATGCGGACATGGTGTTCCTCAGAACTAATCCCTCCTTCATGCCCAAGGTGGTATCCAGTGTGGTCCTTAATCAATCCATTCATTTGCCTACCTTCTTTCCTAACCCACTGAACAAAAGGGAACGGATACTGCATTCCTTAGATGTGCACAGACAACTTAGATTCTACTTGGACAGGACTAAACCTCAAAGGAAATCTGAACAACTGCAGGTGGCATTTGCTGCAGGGATAGAGGGGAAAGCTATTTCAAAGCAAACCGTTTCAAAATGGATAGGCCACTGCATTCACTTCTGCTGTAAGCACCATGGAAAACCTGTCCCACAGGGCATCAGACCCCATTCAACCAGGGTTGCATCTACCTCTATAGCCTTTCTCAGGGACGTCCCTACAAGGGACATCCTAGAAGCTGCTACCTGGAGTTCTGTACATACTTTCACCAAGCATTATCATTTGCCAATTTTCTCTAAATCCAGAGCTGGTTTTGCCACTGCAGTCTTGCAGGGCATTGTAGCTGGTCCTAATTCTGTTTAAATTCCTCCTCCCAGCCTTAGCTTTGGGAATCTACCCAAATTTAATGACTGCAACAGTGAAACACGAAGAACTTAGTACAGTTGTGTACACTTATCATAAATGTAGATGTTCGAATGTATGTACTGTTGCAGTCCTGGATGCTCTTCGTGTTTCACTGTTGCAGTCATTACATTTGGGTAATCTGCTGACAGGTTGCCCTCAGTCGGCCTGAATAACAAAGTCTTGGGTCCTGCATCAGTTGCGGTCTCCTCTTCATGATGTTAGGTCGTCAGGGGTATAAAACATGCAACTGACGCCATTTTATTTGGTCTTTCTTGCTGCTCAGTGCCCAAGGCAGAAGCAGTGCGCAAGTGCTGGTCGGCCGACTCCTGAAATTTTCACATTCGAGTTTCAGAACTGAAGTCTTCAAACTAAAGCTAAGTAACCCGTTGGGGAAACTTTTTCTTGCTCCTTACCGATGTCAGTAAAAGTTAATAATTGCATTACTTGTGGGAAGCCAAATACCTCATAAGGATTTTCATTTGTACTGTATTCCTTGCCTAGGCCCAGATCACAATGCGCCTTTCTGTCAGTTTGGTGCTAGATTTAACCAACTCACTGTTAAGTGTCGGTATATTTTTGCTTCTAAATATTTTGGTTCAAGATTTAATTATCCTGAAATGTCATCGGTCAGAAATCCAACTACCGGAGTTCATAAAAAACGCAAAGCTAAAGACAGAGACAGACCGTAGAGGTCCAAAACCAATGACAAAGCTTTTCCTAAGCCAGTCGCCGGTTCGCCGGTACTCAGTGAGACGCTTTTGCAGCCCCTGATACCCACTACTTTTGATTAGCAGGCCAGTACTGAGACCCATTCGGAGTCCAGTATGCTGCAAGATTCTCTGAGTATTGAACCCGCGGCTGTCTCTCCCTTGGATGGGTCCGGAGCCGCTGAGCAGGCACCGGCTTCTGAGGGTGTTTTCAGGCCTCAACATTTTTATATTACACCAACTCCAGTAACAAAAACAAGGTAAAAAACATCTTCTATGTCTAAAAAAACGACACGTGAGCCACGTGTTCGGGCCCCTATGCCTAAAAAACAGATGATCAAAATGGCTGAGGATTTAATTACCTTGATCAGTGGTTCCCAACCCCCCACCCCCACCTCGCTAAGAGCCCTAGGCAAGGCACTGACTATGAATCTTCAAATCAGATTTCCATTTCTTCTGATTCCTCTTCTGATCAGGAATTTTCTTTTCCACCCTATGAGGATTCTGATGTTGAGGATTCCATCCCATCTGCATCTCCTCCTGAGGATTATTCTTTTGGAGAGACTTTGCATACTTTAAGGGAACATTTTCACTGGGAGAGTCAGGACTTCTCTGAATCAAAAAAGAGGCTTGGGGATTTCCTCCTCCTTCCTCAGCATAGGCCTTTGGCAATTCCTCCTGTATTACACATTGTTGATGTGTTTTCTGAATCAAGCATGGCTCCCGATTCCCTGCCTTCAGCTCTTAGTAAGCCAGACAGATATTACAGGGTTCCTAACTCCCACAAATTTCTATTCAAGAATCCTGCTGCTGATCCTGAGACACTTTCTCAGGGTCTCAAGGGTGTAAAGGCCTCTACAGCCATAAATCCTACTCCCTCTGATAGTTTCCAGGGTGCTGAATAGATGGGGAAAGAAGGTTTATACGTCTGCAACCTTGGAAATAGGGCCTTAAACTGCCAGTTTCATTTGCTTAAATATCAACAGCATGTTATGGGCTTACTGATACAGAAAATGAAGTTGATTTCTGATTGTGTGGAAAATGAGTTACAGGAATTATTGTATTCAGCAGAACAGGTTGGAAAGCATACTTTGCAATGTGGTTTTGATTCCTTGGAGGCCTCTTGTAAGGCCGCCGTTACTGGATCTCTGATTAGAAGGCATGCCTGGCTCAAGGAGCAAAATCTGCCTGATCATGTTAAAGCTAAATTGTTGGATGCCCCTTTGCAGCATGATACTCTGGTAATGAGGCAGAAGAGGTTTTAAAGAAAATGGAAGACAAAGCTAATTCTATGCAAAAATGTAAAAGATTTCTTGTAAGTGCAACCACCCAGGTTCAGTAGACACTGGCCTACTAAAAATTGGTCCTTTCCCGTGTCCAACAGAGCCATTCAAGGCAAATCCAGGCGCTCAAAAGGCTCCAGATACCAATCACTGGTTTCTTACAGGTCAAAGCAATGGGGTGCCTCCACCTCCAAAACTGGAGGAAACAAAGCACAACCCTACAGCAAGCAGTCTCAAGGACTTTCCTCTACCATCATCAAGCACTTATCTTTTGGCAGCCCCCTTGGGGGGAAAGCTAGCACTTTATGCTCAAAATTGGCAGTTAATTACCCAGGACAAGCGGGTATTAAACATGGTATCCCAGGGGTGCAGATTTCATTTCCATACTTTGCCAATTCCGAACAGATGGCCAGATCTGCCACAAAACCAGTGGGCCGAGGCCCAGAAGCAAGTCATGACCCTCATGGATATGGGGGCTATTCAGCCGGTACCAGAAAAGGAAAAAGGGCAAAGTTTTTATTCTAGACTTTCTGGTACGCAGAAAAGACCATTCGTGGTGTCCAATACTGGACTTATCAATTTTGAGCACGTTCCTGGACATTCCAAAATTCAAAATGCTGACTTTACAACAGCTACTGCCTATGCTAGGCAGGAATGCCTGGTTTGTAACCCTAGACTTGAGGCATACCTGCATATTCCAATAAGGGAATCATGCAGAAGATACCTCTGCTTCAAAGCAGGTGTTTTGCATAACCAATTCCCTGCACTGCCCTTTGGCTTATTTATTGCTCCCGGGGTATTTACAAAGTGCCTGGCACCAGTAATTGCATTCTGCAGACAAAGAAGCATTCACATTTATCCTTATCTAGACTGTCTCATTCAAGTAGAGGAGAAAGACAGTCTTCTTCAACATCTGGCATTTGTAAAAAGGCTTCTAGCATGCCTAGGGTACACCATAAATGAAAATAAATCACAGCTGGTACCCTCAAATAATTACATTCCTGGGTGCAAGCTTGAATACATCTGCCCAGATGGCTTACCCTCACGCCAGACAAAGGCAACTGACAACATACTTCAAACAAATGGCAACAAAAACCCAGTTATCTGCAAGACAAATTTTGCAGGCTTTGGGGTTCATGGCCTCCTGCATTCTACTAATTCCATATGCGAGACTGCATATGAGGTAACTTCAGTGGTACCTAAAAAGTTTATGGAGTCAACATTGTCACAGTCTGGAAACAATGATTCCTCTCATTCCCTGCCTACAACGGGAGTTTCTTTGGTGGGCAGAGACATGTCACCAAAACAAGGGACTGTCATTCACTCTACCCGCTGCCACCCAAACCCTAACTACAGACGCATCAGACTATGCTTGGGGGGGCCCACCTGGTAGGGAGGTGCATTCAGGGCAAATGGAGCCCAAACCAAATGCGTCTGCATATCAACCAGAAAGAGATGCTAGCTGTTCAGAATGCTCTGACAGCCTTCAAGGTCTTACGTCATCCAGGACAACTACTGATAAAGACGGACAACACCGCAGTTATGTGGTACATAAGCAGGGGGTTACACTTTCCTACCCCCTTTGCAGACTAGCTATGGCCTTGTGGAACACAGCCTTGACTTACCAAATACATCTTCAAGTTCAATTCCTGCCAGGAAAGCAAAATACTCTGGCAGGCGACCTAAACAGAAATCTTATGGACCCGCACAAATGGAAACTGGATCCTCAAATCTTCAGCATGTTAACACAGAAATGGGGGAGCCCAGACATAGATCTATTTGCCTCTCGCCAAAATTATCAGTTGGACAAATTCTGCACAAGAACTCATCACAAAAAAGCATGGAAAGTAGATGCTGTATTCTTCAGCTGGAAAAAACCCATCAGTCTATGCCTTTCCCCCTCTGCCTCTACTCTCCAAGGTTTTACTAAAAGTCAGACAGGAAAAAACAAAAATGATCCTAGTTGCTCCAGACTGGCCTCGCCAGCGCTGGTACCCACTTCTAAGGAATATGTCTCCGCTTCCTCCATGGTACGTGCCTCAAATACCTCATCTGCTGTATCAGCAGAACAATCAAATTCTGCACACTTTGCTCCAAACTCTGAATCTTGCAGCATGGCTGATCAATTAATTATTCAAACAGCACCTCTCAGTAAATCTGTGATGGATGTTATTTTGGAAGTAAGAAGGCCTAGTACTAGATAATCTTATGATGGTAAATGGAAGAGATTCTGTGCTTGGAACCAAGCACAAGGAATAGACACAGCAAAGCCCAATATTCCTCAGATTTTACAATATTTGACTGAGATGCTTGACAAGGGCCTATCCTTTTCTTCAATAAAAATCCATGCCTTTGCCATCTCTGCTCATTACAACACAGAGCCTCCCCTCTTTTTCTCATCCTCTGCTCAAACAGTATCTTAGAGGGGCCAAAAATTTAAGGCCTCCCAGATCATCACTAACTCCTGCATAGGACCTCAATTTTGTGCTGGAAAAACTCACCCTGCCTCCTTTTGAACCAGCAGCTACTGCGGATATAAAATTTCTATCTTGGAAACAGCTTTTCTTTTGGCAGTCACTTCAGCAAGAAGGGTTTCAGAACTACAGGCTCTCATGGCAGTGGAGCCTTTTATTATGTTTTACCCGGACAGGGTGTCCCTCAGGACAAATCCTTCTTTTATGCCTAAGGTGGTATCCAGTGTGGCTCTTAACCAGACCATTCACCTGCCAACATTTTACCCAAATCCGCAGAACAAGGGGGAGCGGATTCAGCATTCATTGGATGTACACAGACAACTAAGATTGTACTTAAACAGGACTAAATCTCTAAGAAAATCTGGGCAACTACTGGTAGCATTTGCTTCAGGGTCAAAGGGGAAGGCTGTATCAAAGCAGACTGTTTCTAAGTGGATAAGCCACTGCATTCGTTTCTGCTACTTGCACCATGGTAAACCTGTGCCCAAGGGGATCAGATCACATTCCACCAGGGCTGCCTCTACTTCAGCAGCTTTTCTCAGAGGCGTTCCAACCAAAGACATTCTAGAAGCTGCTACCTGGAGCTCTGTTCATACCTTCACAAAGCATTATCATTTGCCTCTCTTCTCCAAAACCAGGGCAGGCTTTGCTGCTGCAGTTCTGCAAGGCCTTATAGCCACTCCTAATGCTGTTTAGTTCCATCCTCCCATCCATAGCTTTGGGATTCTACCCAGATTGTACTGACTGCAACAGTGAAACTCAAAGAACATAGTACAGTTGTGTACTCTTACCATAAATGTAGATGTTCGAGTGTATTCACTGTTGCAGTCTGGGTTACCCACCCGCCATCCCTCTTTCTATACCTTTTCTTTCCTTCACTACACACAAAAGCCTTTGTGGTGTATTTGCTTTTAGATGAAGGTAAAGTTTGTTTCTAAAAGTGCGCACACACACACATATATATATATATATATATATATATATATATATATATATATTTATGTATGTATATATATATATATATATATATATATATGTATATATGTATATATGTATATAGATATATAGATGTATATATGTATATAGATATATAGATGTATATATGTATATAGATATATAGATGTATATATGTATATAGATATATAGATGTATATATGTATATAGATATATAGATGTATATATGTATATAGATATATAGATGTATATATGTATATAGATATATAGATGTATATATATGTATATAGATATATAGATGTATATATATATATATATAGATATATAGATGTATATATGTATATAGATATATAGATGTATATAGATATATATATGTATATTTATTTATTTATATATTTGCTCCCCATTTGGGGGGCACATGACATCTGGAGCAAGAAAAACAGAATAAAATAGCTTCGGCTGCATGTTTTATACCCCTGACGATCTGATGTCATGGAAGAGGAGACAGCAACCGATGCAAGACCCAAGACTTTGTTATTCAGGCTGACTGAGGGCAACCTGCCAGCAGATTACCCAAATGTAATTACTGCAACAGTGAATACACTATCATCTACATTTATGGTAAGTGTACACAACTGTACCTTACCCTCCCTCCAGCCCCCTGACTTCTATTGACTATACCTCGGTTTTTGTGTACTATGCTTAAAGCTTTTTGGTGTATTTGCTTTTTTGTTGGAGGTGTAACCTTGTATATAATTGCTTCCCATTATGGGGGCACCTGACATCTGGGGCAAGAAAAACTGATGTAATGGCTTCGGCTTAATGCTTTGTACCCCTGACTACCTGACGTCATGGAAGATTAGACAGCAACCGACGCAGGACCCAAGACTTTGATAATCAGGCCAACTGAGAGCTACTGCAAGCAGATAACTCCCAAATGTGATGACTGCAACAGTGAATACACTCTAACATCTACATTTATGTTAAGTGTACACAACTGTACTTTCTGGATGGTCACTGTTCAGTCCAATCTGTCGCTGTTTCAGAAGGATGACTGGATGTGCTACAGGACATGTACTGTCACATCAAAATGAACAGGCACTCTCGAAGTTACCTTGGTTTCAGGCTTGGGGGCCAGTCATTACCAGTTCAGAGCCCGTCCTTCAGTCTCACCAGGCTGCATGGATTTAGAGTATTTCTTTATCTGGATGACTGGCTCCTCACTGCACCAACCAGGCAGCTCCTATTAAAAACTAGGGATTAGTTACTCCAATTATCTTAATTTGTGGGAATCTTGATCAAAGTCCCATCTTCAAACAGTGCAAGTCTTTGAGTTTATAGCGGCTTGACTAGATAGTCAACCATCTCGCTCTTTTACCAGAAAACAGAGTTCTTAACTTAAGATTACATGCCAGACAGATTCTTTCTCAGTCCTGTCCCCCAGCAAAAGTGGTTCTTCAAACTTGAGGCTTGATTGCTGCAGCAGTTACTTTAATACCCACCGCTCATCTTTACATGCAAGTTCTCCAATAGACTCCAGCAGTACAATGGTCCATTTTTGGCAACCTTTACATCCTATAAAACTGTCTCAAGTATGCAGAGACTCCCTTCTTTGGTGGATTCAATCTGTTGAAATTTGTCAGGGATGTCCCTCTATCTTTCTCCCCGCAAATGCCTCTGACCATGGACACCTCCCTGTTGGGGTGGGGATGTTTCTTGGTAAGGACTGTTCGAGCCACGTGACACCAACATGACACCCAGAAGAGATTAAATTGCATATAAATGTCTTAGAGATGACAGCGGTCCTTTTAGTGCAGCGGGACTTTCAGAACTCTGTTCCTCTAGGGGCATTTGCTATTTAAACGGACAATATGTCAGTGGTTTGGTTTATCAGCAAACAAGGGGAAACCAGACCTTATCCCCTTTACCGAGAAGCAATGAGAGTCTGGCTGTTGGTGATTTCCTCCATACACTTTCTGGTAGCGATGCAGATACTGGGGAAATCCCAGTGTTCTAGCAGACAAGCTCAGCAAAACTGTCCTGATACCTCACGAGTGGTCTTTCAATCAGTCAGCGGCGAATATAATTTTCCATGAATGGGGTCATCCTTGCTGAGATCTGTTTGACTTTCCCCTCAGCAACAAATGCAGCAGGTTCTTTCGCCTCGGCAACAAGTGCAGTAGGTTCTTTGCCCTAATTTTCTCCCTCAGGGGCAGTCGTAGAGATCCTGTAGTCCATGTTTGGCCCTCTGGTCTTATCCTTCCCTGCCTATAAACCCCACATTCCTTCAGAAAGCACCCCAGTTGAAGAGCAAAGTAATTCTCAATGTCCTTCTATTCCTATGTTGTAGTATTCTCGTTGTGGGTTTTCCTGCCCTCAGGTGAGTCGTACGTCTGCTCCTATACAAAAGCGCGCGTGGGATGTCAGACGTAAGGCCATAAACCAGGGCCTTAAATGTGACGTCTGCACACACAATCCTCAGAACTTTTCAGCCACAGACAACCTACGCGTCATACGATCGCTCCTTCACAGACGTCACATCAGTAAACTAAGTAACCTGTTGGGTTTCTATTTTTCTTGTGCCGGTTGTTATTGCTTAGGTTTGTTTGTTGTAGCCTTTAGTTGATGTCAGGTAAAAAGGGAAAGTGCCAGTGTGGGTGCCAGATACCCCATAAAAGACCCCCATGATAGTTGTGTATTTTGCTTCGCCCAGGAGCACGACCATTCCTCCTGCTCAATGTGTCAATCATTTGTGCTGAAGACCCTATGCAGCTGTCTGGCCACTTTAATCCTTTACCCACAAAACCAATGTTAAAAACGGTCATCCCTTAAAATGGATCCCGCATCGGAGGCCGCACCCGAACCTCCGAGAAAGCCAAGATCCCTAGGCCTTCCTCGCCTGCCGCTTCGCTTCCCAACACCCTGCCAACTGCCGATCTAGGAGTTGAGGAGCAGTTGGCAGATCCGTTGACTTCGACATCCCTTGAGGAAGCTGTTGCACAGCTGACGACTGGCACGTTCATGGAGCTTGTCCAGACACCGACTACCGTCGATGTTGAGGGGGAACCAGTTTCTGTGGTACCTCTGACTGGGATCCAGACTTCGGAAATGTTGACTTCAAAATCTGATGTCAGGCAGGTTCCTACCTCCATCCCGGCCAAAAAGAAGCAAAAAAAAAACAAGCATACCTCCTCTTCTCCAAAAGCCATACCAGATTGGCAGGCTTTCACTTCCTCTCTCATGCAGGCCTTCAACCTCCGTCCCCACTACTCCGCCTTTACTGAGCCCTAGGCCTGCTTCTGCCTCTTCCCTCCCACCCATGACCACTTAGATTAGGGAGGAAGAGCATGATTCTTTCTCAGAGGACTCTATTTCATGTACATCCCAGATTGCTTCTCCCCAGTAGTAGTATTCTCCTTATGAAGAATCTTTGGAAGGGGATTCTCCCCCTGAGGATATTACCTTTGGTGAGACCATCACTATGATGAAAGATTACTTCAAATGCAATACTTCCCAAATGACTGACACCCAGAAGAGGTACTTTGAGCTGCTTCAAGTAGAATCGCCCACACCTTTAGCTGTCCCTCCGGTACTTCCTGCTTACTTGGATGCTTTTAATTCAGTTTTTAAGGCCCCAGACTACCACCCTCCAGCTCCTAAGCACCCTGACCACTTCTGTAAAGTGCCAGAGGAACAACTTTTCCTAGTTAAACATCTCTTGGTGGACCCAGCTGTTATTGCCACTACTCCTGATAAACTGTCTAGACTGCTGCCTTCCGCATCTCTTCTACCCAGTGATAAAGATAGCAAATACATGGATAGGATGGGAAAGAAGGTATGTACATCCTCCGGGTTCAGGTGCCTAGGCAGAGAGACATTTCCCTGTCGTACATTTGACTGGAGACACATGGTTGAAGTGACACTCAGCTGCAGAGAAATATGGCTGTTAGCAAATTCCCTGTGGGCAAAGAGAATATGTTGCCATGCCCATAACTTCAGTAACCAAATGCACAGGGTGAAAACAATGTCCATGGTCACCAAGGCAACATGAGAGCAGGAAATATGGCAGGCATCAGCAACAGGCTGCCCAGAGGGCATGTCAGTGGCAGTAAGAATGCAGTGCACAATGGGCAGTGCCTTTATAAGTGATGTGCATGGACCACTACCCCCTTCACGGTGTCTAGGGGACATTACCTTAAATGTATACTGGAGAATAGGTGCGACTACACTAGCATGCAGGATTTCTTCCGTGCTGTAGCGCACTTCTACATGTAGTTACATAAGCATGTACTGTACACTGAACACAACACTCATGACTTCTGCTTCCATGCAATTGGTTATTAAAGCTGTGAGCATGGCAGTGTATGCCTCTTTGCCCACAAGGCATTTACAAACAGCCATATTTCTGTGCAGCTGAATGTCACTTCAGCCATGTGTCCCCAATCAAATGTACCACAGGGAAATGTCTCGCTGCCTAGGCGCCTGAACCCACATCCTCCACTTTGGCTTTCAGAGCCATGAATTATCAGACCCACATAATTATCAGATCCACATAATTATCAGACCCACATGACTAAATATACTCTAGACTGTGTCTCGAGCCTCCTCCATGCTGGCTTCTATGCCTGACAGTCCCATTAAGGCTGACATTGCCTACAAACTGTCTGCAAGTAGCCAGGCACTCAATCAGATGCAGCTGTGATGCTGCAGAAGCATCTGCCCGCTCTGCAGCATCTGCTTCTACCCTGAGGAGATACTCCTGGCTGGGACTACAGAATCTACCTGAAGACTTCAAGTCCAAAATCTTGGACCCCCCCCCCCGGATCAAAAGTTCCTCTTTGGAAATAAGTCTGCAGACCACTTCAAGAATCTTCAGGAAAAAAAGTGAAGAATTACAGGACATCAAGCATCTGCTAGTGTCCCCCATTCCCAAGTATTATAGGAACTACCCTGCTAAAACCACTTTTGTAAGGCGCAACCCTCCTCAGACATCTGCCTCCTCTTCCAGACCTAGAAGAGGGGCAAGAAGACCTACTTCTTGCAGACTTAATGCTCCACATCCTCAGCCCAGACAACCCTTGCAGGACAGAGGAGGTCCCAATAATGCATGACTGCCTTGCCCACCTACCATTCTCTGCACGCCTTCCCCACTGTTTCCACCTCTGGCAGTCCATCACCACAGACCATTGGGTCCTATCCGTCATCCAAAAAGGGTACTTCCTATCCTGGAAAGAAAAAACACCCAGGAAAAGTATTCCTTTCCCCTCAAAAAAACAAATTCATCTCCTACCACAAGTTTTGTCAGAACTACTAAAGCTAGGCACCATAGAACCTGTCCCCTCAGGACAGGAAGGAAAGGGATTCTACTCATGTCTCTTCCTGGTCCCCAAAAAAGATGGCCCCTGGAGACGCACCTTCAGGTACCCTCCTTCAAAATGCTGTCACTACCCACTCTGTTGCTTCTTATTCCAGCCAATGCCTTCATGGCCACCTAGGACCTTAAAAGGAGCCTACCTTCACATTCCCATCAAGACTTCCCACAGACAATTCCTGCATTTCTCTGGACCTTCCTCTCATTTCCAATTTATTGCCTTTCCCTTTAGTTTATCCACTGCCCCCCACGTCTTTACAAAGTGCCTAGCCCCAGCCATTGCCTTCTGCAGAACTCTGGGAATCCAGATTTAGCCATATTTGGACAACATCCTAATACTAGCAGAGTCCATAGATACCCTCTCAAGGCATCCTCACTTCACCATATACCTTCTGCAAAATCTAGTGTTTACCATCAACCTCCCAAAGTACTCCTTGAACCCAGACCAGGACAAGATTTTCCTAGGCTGCAGAATTAGAATGGTCAAAATGAAGGCCTTTCTCCCACAGGACAAGGTTCTATCCCTGACTTTCCACTTCCAGGAAATCCTCCATTCCCATAACGTGAGGGCAAGGCAATTCCTTTGTCTTCTGGGCTTAATGGCAGCAATCATCCCCATGCTACCACTGGATGGAATGCATATGCGCAAGCTACAGTGGTACGTCATAAACACTTGGCCCAAACACTTACATCACTTAGAACAGGATATTCCCCTTCTTCTCTGACTAAAGAAAGAAATCAGCTGTTGGATCCAGCAAGTCCAACTATACCTGGGACTTCACTGCAACCACCCTCCCCAACCCAAACAATGCATACAGATGCCTCAGATTCAGGTTGGGGTGCAACACTGGCATTCTACAGGGTCCAGAAAAAGTGGCACCCTTCTCTGCAGACCAAGCACATCAATGTCGGGGAAATAACAGCAGTCTTCTTAGCTTTAAAGACCTTTATTCCCCTTCTGGTCCCAGGGGTGCTCCGGATAGTGATCGACAACACCGCTCTTATGTGGTACCTCAACAAACAGGGAGGAACAAAGGCCTACCAGCTGTGCAGGCTGACCCTGCTGACATGGGACCTAGCCTCTCACCACAACTTGGTCCTGCAGGCAACCTACATCCCCTCGGAGGACAACAAGCAAGCAGATCTCCTAAGCAGGACTGCCTGTCCAGAGCACAAATAGATGCTGGACAGGGGGGGGGGGGTCTTCCTAGACATAGTCCACCAGTGGGGTATGCCACAGATAGACCTGTTTGATAGGCAGCTGCAGACCTTCTGCCCAAAGACACACTCCCCTCTAGCATGGAGAGTGGACGCTTTCAACATATCTTGGGGGGAGTTTCTTTATGCCCCCCCCCCTTTCCCAATGATTCAGAAAGTCATCTTGAAAATCCAGAAGGACAAACCAAAAATCTTGTTAGTGACACCCTATTGTACAGGGCAGCACTGGTTCCCCCCACCTCTCAATCTAGTCAAGGGCAATCACTACAAGTTACCCTACAAGGTGGACCTACTGACACAAGACAAAGGAACTCTTCTTCACCCACACTTGCAGATGTTATCTCTGACTTCGTGGGTGATAAACTTTTGATCCCCTTCAGACACCACTACTCTGAGGACGTGGTTTCAGTCCTGAGGGAGACAAGGTGCCCTACCACTAGAAAATCTTGCTTAGTTAAGTGGGAAAGATTTACAAAGTGGTGTCTGGACAAGGGAAAGGGACCCTTGCTTGGCGTATGCCCCCCCCTTGTTTTCACTTGTGTGTCAGTTGATTAAAAGTGGACTTTCCTACTCTTCAGTGAATGTGCATCTTTCTGCTATATCAGCCTGCTTGCCCCTGGAACCCCCTTGCTAGCCAGGCTTGACGTAAAGCTCTTCCTTAAAGGGGTCTTGCACATGAGACCACCAAAGAAACCTATCTTTCTGCCCTGGGACCTCAACTACATCCTGGAAAAACTAACCCAGCACCCTTTCAAAACTGGCTGCGTCTTCTTCCCTACAGATGTGTACATGGAAAGCCATCCCTTCTGGTGGCTATCACTTCAGCCAGAAGGGTCTCAGAGTTGCATGCCTTAATGGCCTGCCCTCACTACACTACCTTCCACAAAGACAGAGTCACCCTGTGAACTAATCCCTCCTTTATGTCCAAGGTTGTCAATGACTTGTCACTAAATCAATCTATCCACATACCCACTTTCTTTTCCTCCCTCACTAATGAAGGGGAGAGGATACTACACTCCTTGGATGTGCACAGGCAACTAAGATTCTACCTGGACAAAACCAAAACCATTAGGAAATCTAAGTAGCTCTTTGTCTTCTTTCACCCCAGAGCCCTGGGCAAGGCAGTCTCCAAACAAACCATCGCTTGCTGGATCAGGAAAACTATTTGTGTAAATCTCACCATGGAAAAAAAAAGAAACAGTGGGAGTAAAGGCCCATTCCATTAGGGCCATGGCCATCTCCAAGGCCTTCATAAAAGGTCTGGACAGTGGCATCCATCATGGAAGCAGCCACATGGCCCACTATCCACACTTTCACCAAACATTACAAACTGGACCAAGTTTCCAGAGCAAGGATAGGATTCGCCAGGGCCATCCTACAGGGCTTTGTAGAATCCTCTTCAGCATCCACCTCCCTTTCATGCATCTTAGCTGTGGTAGTCTCCCAGAACTAGAATACTGCAACATAGGAATAGAAAGACATAGAATAGTTGTGTAAAATCTTACCATAACAGTAGATGTCCATCTCTTCCATGTTGCAGTATTCCTTCCCACCCACCATTACTTTCTCCGTTAGTCCCAGCTAAGACCTGGACCTACCTATGCTACTGAAGCACACCAAGTGCGCACACCTGTCCCCACTGGCATTCCTCCTGCTGGGCCTTTTTCTCTACCTGCTGGCCTTCAAGTTCTGAGGATTGTGCGTGCAAACGTCACATTTAAGGCCCCTGGTTTATGGCCTTGCGTCTGACGTCCCAAACATGCCGAAACAGCCAAGCTGAAGCTTTTGTATAGGAGCCGACGTATGAGTTACTTTAGGGCAGAAAATCCCACATCTAGAATACTGCAACATGGAAGAGAAGGACATCTATGGTTATGGTAAGATTTTACACAACTATTCTTTGTCCCCTTTTGCCCTCTGCAAGTGTGGCTCCCCTTCCAGTGGTCTCGCTTATTATGTACTCCTTGGACACTGGACCCCAGTCCAGATCTTCTTTCCCATCTGGCCAGGATGACTCATCTGGACATTACAGACTTCAGGTTGACCGCATAGTTTCTCGAATTCCAGTGATGGCTAGACATCCCAGGCTTTCCTGTCCGCCAAATTTTATTTTCATCCCAGAAGCCCTCTATAAGAAAAATCTATAAAAATAAATGTAAAAGGTCTTTTTGGTCTAAGCAGAGAGAATTTGATCCTTTTACCACTCCAATCTCTGCTGTTTTAGATTTTCTTGCCTCTGTTTTTCAAGGCGGTGCAAGTTTCTCCACCATCATAGTTCAGCTGGCAGCCATTTCTACCTTCCATATTGGAGATGATGCTTCCACTTGAACTTCATCCACGTTGTGTAAGGTGTTTCTTAGAGGTACCTTTTTACTTAGACCTCCCATAAAGGATCCTACTCCCACCTTGGGATCTCACTGTTGTATTACAGATGTCTGATGTTATCCATGTCACCCATTCCTCACTCTTGGGTCATAGGATCTGACCTCAGATCTGAGCCGGCAGCTTTTAGGCTTGAGCTCCTCCCACTCCCATGATCCATTGATGCTCTCTAACCCCTGATATTTTGTTTGCCGCTCTCAGCATCAGACGTGATTCTCCGGTTCGAGTCTCCAATGGGGATAAGTACCTTAAATTTCCTTCCTTTTGGCTTAATTTCTCTTTTATAGTGTTTGTAGCTTGCTGTAGTTATTTGTAGACAGTATATAGTGCCTCCCCTCCCTTTTTGGTATTTGACTGTTGTTGCTTTTGGCACCCTTTTTCATTGGATAACCACTGTACTCCTTAGCGTTCTTTCTTATTAGAGTTGATGATTGTTGTTGGTCCTTTCTGGTTTTTTTTACCTTAGCGTTCCACCCAGTTATCGATTTTGGTGCGTCCCTTAGGCTTTGGTAGTTTCTTGTTGTCAACATGTCAGACAAGCCTGTTGATTTTAAAAGGTGCTCCTCGTCCAGTCAGAAGATGCCCATGTCTGATTTGCACGAGGAGTGACATTGTCTGGGTGCCGACCACCTGGAGGTTGAATGTGACATTTGTGCCGCATTCAACCCCAGGGTCTTGGTCAAGCACTGAAGCAAACTCTTGTTAAAGGGTCCGTTGGTCCAAGCGGAGTCCATTTGTCCAGTCCCTGGCCAAGCCTGGACCTTCGACCACAAGAGGAAGGCCACCTCTCTTCCTGGGTCATCATCCTTAAAAAAAAAAAAAAAAAAAAAAAAAAGGCCAGGCTGTCTAATCCCAGCTCGTTGGATCTGACTCCAACCTCTGCTCCATCGGATCCAACTTCCTCAGATCCTAGGTCCCGCGATTCCCCCTTCAGATCCAGAGCTTCTGCTCTGAGGTCACAGGAATCTACCCAAAGATCCAAGGTTTTCGGCTCAAGGCCTTCAGATCCAGACCAGCCATGGATCCCACTTCCTTGGATCAGAGTCATGTGGGACCAAGACATTCGGAACCTCATGTGTCTTCTGATCTGAGGCGGACGTACCTGGAATCAGTGTCAGATCCCACTGTTGTAGAGGACTCTCCTTCGGGTACTGGCTTGTGGCAGTCCCCTACTGTCTTCAGGCATAGAACCAATCGCCAGATAGGCATGGGTGGTCCTTGGGGTCCAGGGACCCATCCCCAGTTAGGTCCTCCAGGAACTTGCTCCCCTCCAATGTGGACAGGATGATGAGATCCTTTTTCAAGGCTCAGACTGAGGTGAGGCTTTTTGTCCCCCCCACCCCATCTGGTCAGGGGTCCTTCACCTACCCCTTTGTCTTCTCAGCCGACCCAGGTGGTTTTGAAATCGAGGAGAAGTTGGGGACCCTCGAGGCCATTCTGTCTCTACCCCATCTGAGTCCCTGAATACCTCTGCTTGGCCTACCCCCCAGCAGATGGATTCTGGGGCCCAAGTCACCCAGAGTCCTTGGGGGAGGGTTCCAGACCTGTATTTTTGGACCAGTCCCTTCCCCTTAGCTCTACGGCTCTCGACAGCTCGGGTCCAGTGCTATCTGGAGGCCAGGATGTGCTGGCATGCTTTGGTCCCTCTTCTCAGATGGGCTTGCCTGCTGTGAGTGTGGATGGGGAAATGTCCAGCCATTCAGCCTTCCAGGTGATAGCGAGTACTTTTTCCTCCACTAGAGTTTCCTCTCTTTCCAAGGGACCACCCCAGTCCCCTAGAGCTGAATACTCTCATCCTGTTCCAGGTCAGCCCTCTCAAGCTAGCCTTCAGGTGGGAGTCACCTCCTTGGGGTTCCTCTCTCTTCCTAATATTCCTGCAAATCCCCTCTGGAGGGGAGGTACCTTCGAAGCGATCATGCAAGAGGAAGCACCTGGACACCTTTTCAGAGTCCCTCACTGGGGATACAGACCTCATTGAAAAGGGATGGATCCGCCCACATCTCCGGCCGAGGATGTCTCCTTTGGGGACATCTCAGAAATCCTCGAGCTTAAAGGCGGATGGTCTACCCCCCCATCCTCTGAGGAAGTCTGTGTTCCTAAAGGTTTTCGGGGTGGGGCTTTCGGAATGGGACTATCTACCTCCTGGGTTTCCCCCCTGCAGACAAACTCATAGACCTTATCGCCAGTAAGGCGTGCAAGGAGCCAGATACTGTGGAGCCAGTACCAAAGTGTGCTGACAAATTTCCTAGCCCCCCCCCCCCCTTTCAAACAGTTTTGATCTAAGGGCATGCCAGTCAATGCAACTGGAGTACCCACTACCACCAAGAAAGAACTGGTGGAGCAGCGTATGTCTGTTCATTCCCCTAACCAAGAGTGCCGGGCGATTGGCAGACACAGAAAGAGGGTCTTCACCTCCGTTACCTTTGGTCTCCGAGCACTTATCTGTTTGGCACATTTCACCCGACTCCAGAGGGACTTGGTCAAGGAGCTTACCACAACCCTTTCTGAGTTGCTGCCTGCTGGGAAGCTAAGTAAAGTGTCCCCCCAAGCTGTCTGCTCTCACTTCCCTGGCTAATTCCTCGATGAGGTTGATTTCCATCTCTGCGGAAGGCACCTTTTGAGCAGTCAGTACAGGCATCGCTATTTAGTGCCACACCTAGTTGTGCCTTTGTGGATTTGCGGAGTCATTTAAAGGCGTCCTTCACCAATGCCCCCTTCGATGGATCTACCCTCTTTGGTCCTTCGGTCAAAGAAACACTCACCTGCAGTGAGCAGGAAGGCAAGACTTTGTCGGCTTCTGGGAATCGTTTTCTACCCTTCAGTTCTGTTTCTCTAAGACGCAATGAGAGACCAGGAAGATATGGTTTCGCAACTTACAGTTCTCCTTTCAAGGTGCTGAACATGAGCCCTTTTCTAGAGGTTGCGGGAGAAGATTCAACAGCAGATGCCAGTACAGAGGTAGAGGGGGCCTGCAGAATCCGGGTTCCAGAGGACCTTTTTCTGAGAAGCCCCCCCCACCCCATGTTCCGGAGACACTGCTTGGCTGTCCTGCCCTGGAGACAATCTGGGGCCATTTAGCACTGCACCCTTTGGCCTGGGAAAATATTACAAGAGATCGACGCATGCTAAACATTATTTCCAGGGGCTGTTGTATTCCCTTTTCTCAGTTGCTCCCTCCAGACAGGAAAGTCCTCCCTGATGCGCCACCCCATCAAAGGGGGGAGTAAGCTCAACAAGAAGTACTCAAACTTCTTCAGAAGACCGCCATCCAGGAGGTTCCCACAGGACAATGAGAATCAAGAACTTAACTCTCGCTTCTTTTTGGTGCCAAAGAAGACTGGGAACCTGTCTAATTCTGGACCTCAACATGTTGAATCTCTGTCAAGAGGTCCAAGTTCCAGATGGTCACTGTCCAGTCCATCGCACATCTTCCAAACAAGGACGATTGGATGTGCTCAGTGGATCTCTAGGATGGTTACTATCATAAAAATAGGCGCTCCAGGAAGAGTTTCTGCTTTCGCATAGGGGCCAGTCATTTCCAGTTCAGGACCCTACCCTTTGGTTTCACCACAGTCCCCCAGGGCATTCACCAAGTCCATGGCAAGGGTCACAGCTCTCCTGAGACTGTAGGAACTCCTGGTGTTTCCTTACCTCTGCAACAGCTCCCACCAAGCATTGGCTGGCCACAGCCACTCAGTACATGCTTCGTCTGTTAGACCAGTTAGGGATCACAGTGAATCTGCCCAAATTGAATCAGATTCCATCTGAAAATTTGGAGTTCATTGGGATTCACCTGGACACTGTGTCAGAGATCGCAGCGCTCCCTCTCCTTGTGCATCTAATGAGAACTCGTGTCTAGTTTATTCTGGATTTGACACATTCACAGCTAGGGTCCATGGCTGCAACAATCTGCCTGGTGCCATTAGCCAGATTCTACATGAGGGTTCTGCAGTGGACTCTAGCGGTCTTTTCTGTCTTATCCGATGACTGCCTTAGTCCGTCTCACTCCAGTATGCAGGCATCATCTTTGGTGGATTCAATCTCCCGACTTCCTGGCAGGCAGACCATTTTCTCTTCCTTCCCCTAGTGCCACCGTGACCTTGGATGCTTCCTGTTGGGGTGTGGGTCGTGCATTACCAGAGAAACACTATCCAAAGTACATGGTCCTCTGCAGAAACCAAACTGCATATAAATGTATTGGAGATGAGCAGTCCTTCTCACGTTGCAAGCCTTTCAAGAATGCCTCCCTCAGGGTACCATTGCAATTCACATGGACAACATGGCAGGTGTGTGGTATATCAACAAGCAAGGGGGCACATGTTCTTATCTGCTTTGTAGTGAGGCCATGAGGGTGTGGGAATGGGCGATGTCCTTGGGGCACTTTCTCCTTAGAACGCACATTCCCGGCAAGTACATCATGCTGGCAGACGGACTCAGCAGGGCCATCCTGAGTGGTCCCTGAATCCTTCTGTGATGAAAGATTTTCCTTTGCTGGGGTCAGCCAAGTTGCGATCTATTCACTTCCCCTCACAACTACAAATACAGCTGGTATTTCACCCTGATTCCACCTATCAGGAAGTCCCTCAGGGACAGTCTTGTTCACAGTTGGCCTCCGGGTCTCCTTTACGCCTACCCTCCTATACCTCATATTCCTCTCATTCCAAGAGTGCTTCAGAAAGCTCGATTCCTCAAGGTTACCTTGATCCTTATTGCCCCTTTTGGCCATGGCAGGTGTAGTTTTCCCATCCTATAGTCTCAACTGAAGTACCCCCAAGGGTACTAGATCCTTTTCCAAATATGATTTCCTATCCCTCCCAGTTTCCAACCCCCAACTTTCAGACTCTTCGTCTGATGGCATGGTTCGTCCACTTCCTGTAATCTTGAATCAGTCCAGGCTTGTGTCACCCATCAGGTACATTATTCTGGCCTTTCAGAAGGCATCCACCAGAAAGACTTATGCGACTAAGTGGAAAAGGTTTTCTGTTTGGGCCAAGCAGCGAAATTCAGACCCCTTCTCTGCTTCCATCCCAGATACCTTATTGTTCTTTACTTCACTTTTTCAAGAAGGGACAAGTTTCTCTACTATCAAAGTACAATTGCCAACTATCTCTAATTTCCATGTTTGTGAGGAACCCACTTTTTCCTCTCGCCTTTGTAAGGCATTTTTTTTTTTTTAGGTGTTTTTTCTCCTCCAGCCAATGATCCTTCCCTCCTTGAGACTTTCCTTTTTGCTGCAATCTTACACGCAGCTTTTTTGAGCCTGCTGCTACATGCAATCTGAAATTCTTATGGAAGACCGCCTTTCTGATAGCCACAACTTCGGCAAGAAGAGTTTGAGTTCAGTTTCAGAGCTGCAGGCTGTTTCTGTCAAACCATCTTACATGGTGTTTCATAAAGACAGAGTGGCTTTTTGTACCAATCCTCCCTTCATGCCTAAGATAGCTACGGAAGTGAATTTGATCAGTCTATTCAGTTTCCGGTTTTCTTCCCTAACTTTTCTAATAAAGGGGAATGTCTGCTACATGCACTTGATGTTCTTGGTTACGGTTCTACTTGGATAGAATAAGGAATTTCTGTAAATCTGACCAACTGTTTGTGGCATTTTCTCTTAAGAGAAAGGGTTAGGTGGTTTCTAAGGCTACTGTTTCTCATTGAATTTCACCATGTATAACCTTGGCCTATTCATCTAATGGTCTATTTTTACCAGGTCCAGTCAGAGCTCATTTCACTAGATCTATGGCTATGTCAGCTGCTTGTCTGGCCTGTAACATGTTAGAAAACTTAGTTTCGCTAGAAAGTTAAGTCCTGTGCTTTTGGTTAACTTATTACATTTCCTTTTTCCATGTTCTATCACTTTCTTTTCCTGTTTTTAGATATAGGTAATAATGTGTATTATGTCATTTGTCCTCATGATGTATCTCCTTTTGTCTATATGTGGAGCTTTTCTCCCCGGGCCTCTGCTGAAAATGGAAAAGTATCCAGTTGGACTAGCCCGGTCAACAAATGTAAAATAAATAAATAAATAAATAAAATAAAATGAGATTTGTGCGGCAGCTGCCTAGTCTACTCTTCACACTTTTGTTAATCATCATAAGCTTGACATCATCTCCAGGAACAGGGCTTCCTTTGGCTCCACAGATGTTCGTGTTTCACTGTTGCAGTCATTAGACTTGGGTTATCCTGCTGACAGGCGACCCGCAGTCTGCCCGAGTTCCAAAGTCTTGGTCCGGCGTCGGTTGCTGTCGCCTCTTCACTGACGTCAGTGCACCAGGGGTATAAAAGTTGCAACCGACGCCATTTTCTTCAGTCTTTCTTGCTGTGCGGTGCCCGAAGCAAAAGCAGTTCACACGTGCCGGTCGGCCAACTCCTGAAATTTTCAAAATTGAATTTCAGAACAGAAGTCTTCAGTAAAGCTAAGTACCCCGTTCGGGAAACTTTTTCTTGCTCCAGTCCGATGTCAGTAAAAGTTAATTGTATTTCTTGTTGTGGGAAGGAAATACCTCATAAGGGCTTTCACTCTTACTGCATTCCTTGCCTTGATCACGACGTTACTAGTTGTCAGTTTTGTGCTAGATTCAATAAACGCACTGTTAAATGCCGGTTTGAATTTGCTTTACATTACTTTGGACGAAGATTTAACTATATAATGCCGTCGGATCAACCGACGACCGGAATGTATAAAAAACGCAAAGACAAAGAAAGAGACAGGCATCTGAGGTCCAAAACCGACGACAAAGCCTCTTCTAGGCCAGTCACCGGTTCGCCGGTTCTCAGTGAGGTGCTTTCACAGCCCTTGACACCTCAGAGCCACGGGCTGTAACCGACAGCCACGTGGTGGCCCCAAGCCTGTGGAAACTCAAGGTATTGGGCCTACGGATACTATGCCCTCAGATGGGTCCGGAGCTGCTGAGCAGGCACCTGCTTCTGAGGGCATCTTCAGACCTTCACAACTTACAATTAAGGCTACAACAGCAGCAAAGGCAAAGTCAAAGACGAGGAAGCATTCTCCAGAACAGTCATCCATGCCAAAGAAACAGATGCTTAAAATGGCCGAAGACCTTATTACTTTAATCAGGGGCTCCCATCCCCCTCCTGACAAAAGGCCTAGGCAAGGCACTGATTATGATTCCTCTGATCAGGTTTCCATTTCCTCTGATTCTTCTTCTGATCAGGGCTATTCTCTCCCTCCTTATGAGGACTCTGATGCTGAAGAGTCCATTCCTTCAGCCTCACTACCTGAGGATTATTCTTTTCGGGAAACCCTGCACACCATGAGGGAGCATTTCCACTGGGAGAGCCAGGATTACTCAGAATCCAAGAAAAGGCTCAGAGATTTCCTTTTGTTGCCTCAGCACAGGCCCCTGGCAATCCCACCTGTGCTTGATATTGTAGATGATGTTTTTTCTGAATCCAGTCTGTCTCCAGATTCTTTACCCCCTGCACCAGTAAAGCCAGACAGGTACTACAGGGTCCCTGACTCTCATAAATTTCTTTACAAAAACCCCGCTGCAGACCCAGAAACAATTTCTCAAGGTCCTAAAGGGGTTAAAGCTTCCACTTCCAAAAATCCTGTCCTCTCAGATAGGGATTTCAGAGCTCTGGACAGATGGGGGGAAAAAAGTTTACACTTCTGCTACTTTAGCTGTAAGAGTTTTAAACTGTCAGTTTCACATGCTTAAATATCAACAGTATCTCATGTCATTGTTAAAGCAGAAAATGGTTACAAATACAGAAAGTCCTGACAGTAAAGAAATGCAGGATTTATTGCATGCAGTTGAACAAGTGGGAAAGCATACTCTGCAATGTGGTTTTGATTCACTAGAGGCTTCGTGTAGAGCCGCAGTTACAGGCTCAGTAATTCGAAGACATGCTTGGTTGAAAGACAAAGTTTACCTGACCATGTTAAGGTAAAATTATTGGATGCTCCACTACAGCATGATACTTTGTTTGGTGTTAAGGCAGAAGAGGTGTTAAAGAAAATGGAGGATAAAGCAAAGTCTATGCAAACGGTGAAAGATTTCTTACAGGTTCAACCACCTAGATTTAGCAGAAACTGGCCTTCCAAAAATTGGTCCTTTCCAGTGTCAGACAGGCTACAAAGAGGCAGATACAGATGCCCAAGAGGCAGATCTCAGCCCCAAGGCTCCTACAGACCTAAGCAGTGGGGTGCTTCAGCCTCCAAAGGAAGAGAAGACAAATCACAACCTTACAGGAAACCAACAGAATGACTTCCCTCTGCAAATGCCAAGCTCTTACCAGTTGCCAGCACCCCTAAGGGGAAAGCTAGCACTTTTCTCAAACAATTGGCACATGATCACCCAAGACCAATGGGTGCTGAATATAGTTTCTCAGGGGTACAGGTTCCACTTCCACACGCTTCCAAAACTAAAAGGTATGCCAAACCTGCCACAAAACCAATGGGCAGAGGCACAAAAACAGATTGCTGCTCTTATGGATATGGGAGCTATTCAAAAAGTCCCACAAGAAGAACAGGGACAAGGATTTTACTTGAGACTTTTCTTAGTACCCAGAAAAGACAAAGCAGGGAGACCAATACTGGACCTGTCAATCTTAAATACCTTCCTGGATGTTCTAAAATTCAAAATGTTAATACTGCAACAACTACTGCCCATGCTGGGCAAGGAAGCTTGGCTAGTTACTTTGGATCTCAAGGAGGCATACCTGCATATCCCAATCAGACAATCGTGCAGAAGATACCACAGATTTATAGCAGGCTCAATGCATTGCCAATTCTCTGCACTGCCCTTTGGCTTATCTACTGCACCCAGGGTCTTCACAAAATGCCTGGCACCAGTAATTGCATTTTGCAGACAAAAAGGAATTCAAATATATCCCTACTTGGACGACTGCCTTATTCAAGCAGAGAGCAAGGACATTCTTCTAAAGCACCTGGCGTTTGTAAAAAGGTTACTAATTTGCCTAGGGTACACAGTAAGCAAAAATAAATCAAAACTAGTGCCCTCTCAAGAGATAATATTCTTGGGTGCAAGCTTAAATACAACTGCCCAGATGGCTTATCTCATGCCAGACAAACAAAGGCAACTGACTCATTACTTCCAAATGATGGCAAAAAAAACCCAGCTCACTGCAAGAAAAATTCTGCAGGCCCTGGGTTTCATGGCATCCTGCATTCTGCTAATTCCATATGCAAAGCTGCATATGAGGAAACTACATTGGTATCTAAAAAGTGTTTGGACTCAGCATTGTCACAGCCTACAGACGATCATAACCTTGATTCCCTGCCTACAACAGGAGTTTCGATGGTGGTCCCAGGCCTGTCACCACAACAAGGGACAGCCTTTCACCTTACCTACAGCCAGGCAGACAATAACAATGGATGCATCGGATTATGCCTGGGGAGCACATATGGCAGGAAGATGTATTCAGGGCACGTAGCCCAGGGAACAAATGCATCTTCACATCAATCAAAAAGAGATGCTAGCTGTACAAAATGCCCTGACAGCCTTCAAGGACCTAATACATCCAGGACAACTATTAATAAAGACGGACAATACCACAGTTATGTGGTACATAAACAAGCAAGGGGGCACACATTCCTACCCCCTATGCAGACAAGCCATGACTTTGTGGAACACAGCACTGACCTACCAGGTACATCTGCAAGCACAATTCCTGCCAGGAACAAAAAATACACTGGCAGACGAACTAAGCAGAAATCTCATGGATCCTCACGAATGGAAGCTAAATCCACAAAAGCAGTTCACACGTGCCGGTCAGCCAACTCCTGATAAGGGAGTGGGGGCGCCCAGACATAGATCTTTTTGCCTCTCCTCACAATTGCCAAATACAGACATTTTGCACAAGGACTTATCACTCTCAAGCATGGAAAGCAGATGCTTTATCATTCGGCTGGAAAAACCTGACAGTCTATGCCTTCCCTCCGATGCCTCTTCTCAAAAGTCAGACAAGAGAGACCAAAAATTATCCTGATTGCACCAGACAGGCCACGCCAGCACTGGTATCCAATCCTAAAAACTCTGTCCCAAGGCCCACCTTGGCCTCTTCCTCAAATCCCTCATCTTCTGACGCAGCAAAACTATCAGATTCTGCACAGTCAACTCAGAACCTTACACCTGTCAGCATGGTGAATAATGTAGCCACTCAGACTGCACTTTTCTCTAAAGCCGTTATGGATGTAATTTTGGAAGCCAGGAGGCCCAGCACTAGGAAAGCTTATGCAGAAAAATGGAAGAGATTCTGTGCTTGGAACCAGGCACAAGGACTCGACCCACTGGTCCCTAATATACCTCAGATTTTACAATACTTGACTGAGATGTTGGACAAAGGCCTATCTTTCTCAACTATTAAAATCCATGCCTCTGCCATTTCAGCTCATTACAGTGCGGAACCTCCTATTTTTTCACATCCTCTACTACGACAGTACCTCAGAGGGGCAAATAATACAAGACCCCTTAGAAGAGCACCAGTACCAACTTGGGACCTCAATTTTGTTTTAGAAAAACTAACACTGTCTCCATTTGAACCAGCCAGCACAGCTGATCTTAAATTCCTGTCATGGAAAACTGCTCTGCTCCTAGCAATAACTTCAGCAAGAAGAGTCTCAGAGTTACAGGCATTGATGGCTGTAGAACCTTTCCTCATTTTTCATAAAGACAGGGTTTCTCTTAGAAAAAAAACAACATTCATGCCAAAAGTGGTCTCCAATGTGGCCTTAAACCAAACCATTCATTTGCCTACTTTCTACCCAAATCCTCAGAATAAAGGGGAAAAACTTCTGCACGCTTTGGATATACACAGGCAGCTACGATTTTACTTGGACAAAACAAAAGCTCTCAGAAAAACTGAGCAACTGCTTGTAGCATATGCTGCAGGATCACAAGGAAAGCCTATTACAAAGCAGACAATCTCCAAATGGATAGGACACTGCATCCGCTTCTGTTAAGCACAACATGGCAAATCTGTGCCTAAGGGCATTAGGCCTCATTCTACCAGAGCAGCAGCCACTTCAGCAGCTTTCCTCAGAGGGATACCAACCAAAGGCATTTTAGAAGCTGCAGCCTGGAGCTCAGTGCACACTTTTACCAAGCACTACCACCTATCTCTCTACTCCAAATCCAGAGCAGGCTTTGCCACCGCAGTTCTGCAGGGCTTGTTAGACTCGCCAAATCCAATCTAGACCCAGCCACCCAACCTCAGCTTTGGGATTCTACCCAAGTGTAATGACTGCAACAGTGAAATACGATGAACATAGTACATTTGTGTACCTACCGTAAATGTAGATGTTCGAGTGTATTCACTGTTGCAGTCCAGGTTACCCACCCACAATCCCCCTCTTTGCTGGGACTATTCTATACTTCTCATCTCTATACAACCTATGTGGTGTATTTGCTTGTAGATGAAAGAAATGTTTATAGTAATATATGCATGGTTGTTTGGCATATTTATATCTTTTCAGCCTTCCTATCTGGGGGCACCTGACATATGGGGCAAGAAAAACTGAAGAAAATGGCGTCGGTTGCAACTTTTATACCCCTGGCGCACTGATGTCCGGGAAGAGGCGACAGCAACCGACGCCGGACCAACACTTTGGAACTCGGGCCGACTGTGGGTCGCCTGCCAGCAGTATAACCCAAGTATAATGACTGCAACAGTGAGTACACTCGAACATCTACATTTATGGCAGGTACACAACTGTACTTTCTTCGACATGTTCTTCTGTGAGGCCATCCAGGATTTAGGGTAGCTTGGAACTCTGACCCAAAAGTGAAGAATAGTGACATGGATAACATCAGATAGAGAGTTATGTACTTAACATAACTTGGTATCTGTGTTATCCTGGGTCACTATTCATCACTATCTGTCCCAACTTCCCCCATCCTGTGGGATCTAGAGGAAGTGGGTAACCTATCCTGGTGGTCAAGGTCTTCCTTAGCTGGTTGCTAGCTTTAGGGCAAACTCGATCTGTTGGTTAGAGGGCAGCAAGGGATCATGGGAGTGGGAGGAGCATGAGCCTAGAAGCTGTCTGTAAAGTTGCCGACTTGGATCTGAGGTCAGATCCTACGACCCAAGAATGATCAATAGTGACACAGGATAACACAGATGGCAAGTTATCGTAAGTACATCAGTCTTTTTTTTTTTTTTTTTTTTTTTTTAGTGCAATCACCCTTTGAATACTCGGCTAATACAGATCTTGTATTTCTTTCTTAGAAAACTTTCTTGTAGCTGTAACTTCTGCAAGGCGAGTCTCTGAACTCCAAACGTGCTCTTCAAAACTGCCATATTTGATTTTCCATAAAGTTGGAGTTGCCTTATGTAGTAATCCTTTTTACCTGAAGTTGCCTCAGAAACAAACATCAGTCAAGCCATTAACTTGCCAGTTTTCTTTCCAAAATGTGACTAAAGATGATACTTGCTTCACCTTTTATAAATGTACATAGACAGTTTTGTTCCTGTGTTCATAGGATGAAAGATTTTAGAAAAACTGATCAGTTCCTTTTGCCAATAAGAAACTGGGAAAACCAGTATGTAAGACTACACTAGCCAAATGGATAACTGATTGATTGTATTTTTTATGTTTATTCTTCAAGAGGTTTAATCTTGCCAAAAGCGTACGCAACTAGATCAATGGCTATGTCATCTGCTTTTTGGGCCAGAACTTGTTTTGATATTATTTTGCAGATGCCACTTGGTCTAATGCTCATACTTTTGTTGCTATTACAAGTTGGATTTTATCTCCAGAAACAGGGCTGCATTCGGTTTTGCTGTTCTCTGGAACATCCTTTCATGAGGGCCACCCCAGTTTACTGTAGTTGGGAACTCTCCCATTTGTTGAGGAGCAAATGAAAAGACAACAGCAGATGTAAAAGTTATGTACTTACCGTAACTATGCATCTGTGTTGTCCATTTTCATTTTTCATCAACTCCATCCCACTTCCCTCTATGCATGTCTTTGGGAGTGACCTGATGAAGATTTGCTGTTAGGAACCACTGATGTTAAGTTGTCTATCTCGCCTTCATTCTTGCTGGATGGGTTCGGAGCCGATCTCGGCTCCGACTCGGCCACTCTAAAGCTCGAGTTTTGGTTTTTCGGGGCTCTATATATTATCCCACTGGCGAGAGCTACCTTACTCAGATCTCATTTGCCATACAACCCGAGGGTTGTTATTCTACCGGTTCCTGGTAAGTTTTAACTTTTTCTATAAAAGTTACTACTTTTTTACTTAATTTTTAATTTTTCTTAAATTATTGTAGTTTTAGTAACTTACATTGTAACCCTCCTTTTTGTTAATCTTTTTTTCCACTTAGTTCTTTTAGGCTTTTTAGGCCTTCCCTTTTGTAGGCCTTCCCTGTATGATGTACTTTATGTTGTTATTTACTGTTTTTTAGTATTTTTTTTATTTTTTTGTGATTTTGACAGGTATAACTGAATTGTTTGGTGTGTTAGTGTTGGTCAGTGTTTGTGTTTGGTTCGATTCAAAAGTCTAAGTTCAAGGTCAGAAATGCGTGCTGTCAGAGTGTGTCTCCTGATGTGCTCACACTCTTGTGTCTATAGAGGGCCTTTGCTCCCTGCAGGTCTGCTGTGCTGTCTGCCACCTGTTCTGTCCCGGGTCCTGCAGGAGCTCATGCAGGATATTGAAGAAGCCTGAGGATTGATTCCCTGTCTCAGGGAGGAGAGCCCTCCAAGGCATCGAGGTCTTGGCCTCGGCTTCTGAGCCGAGATGGCAGTATTTGGGCTTTGCCCTCCGGCTCCGGCTGGAGCCGACAAGACTCAGTTTCTTGTTTCTGTGGCTATAAGCTCCGGCGGGCCGAGGTTATCGAGTGGTCGTCTGGCTCAAACCACGGGATCTTGAGCCGACAACCAGAAATGGTCTAGTCACCTTCAGATCGCTCCGTTCGGTTGGCTCAGGATCTCCCTATTCTTCTGAGGTCTCAAAATCATTCCTCCTGGGTCACTTCGAGGGTTGTCGATCACTTGACCTTCGACTACTCAAGTCTGAGGTCAAGTCTGAGGCACTAGCCCCTCTGAGGTCAGAGCCCGACTCATCCAGTCGGTGCCTGTCACGGTCCATCAACTCCTTCGCCAGCCACTCTCTTGGGCTCGAGCGGGTGCGTGTCGGAACCCGACCATGTCTCTGCGAGGCGAGACAATTGGGTTCGGCATGAGACAATCTCGCACGGACTCATGGAGGGAATCTGGCGCGGGGCATTTCCGTCGGCTCGAGGGGTGAGTGGCATCGGACCCTTAGGCCAGTGGCTCTCCCTCTGGGTGGCCGAGGCTGGTGAGGATTCGGCTCCGTGGCCGGCCTGAACCCATCACTGTCGGTGCCGAGGGGTCATAGCTCCTCGGGCCGGGGATGAGGTGCTAGGGGGGAAGCAGCTCACCTTTTCGGGGTCATGCCGAGTGTGCTAGAGCCATCCCTACTCCTGATCGGCTCATAGCCATCAGGCTCTGCCTCTACTCCAGGGTCGCTCCTCACTCCCCCCTCCCTCCTATAGAGCCAACTCCTCAGTCGACTCCTCCCCTCATCCTCTTCGCAGAGCCCTGATTTGTAGAAGCCCTTCCCGGAAGAGGAGTCCGGAAGGAAGCACATTGATTCACCAGAAGGAAGCCCTCGGAAGAGGAAGTGTTAGAGATTCCTGAGGGTTCTGACGTTCCTTCTGAAGATGTCCACAGAGCTCCTTCTCTGGAGAGGGGATTTAAGAAATGTCTGAGCCTCGCTTTGCAGAGATCTGTGTCTTAGGCTCTTGGCAAATTGGCCCCCACCTCCTGGGTGTCCCACCCCTTGGCTGTGTATCTTGGCGTTTTGCTCTTTATCTCTCCCCCTTCCTGACAGCCCATCTACCCCTCAATGGGACCCTCAAGGAGTCTCTGTGGGCATCAGACAAGGGAGTGGACCCCAAAAGAGAGACTGATCATGCATGGTGGTAGCTCCACACAAAAGAACTTTTTGATCCTTGGTAACTGTGTCCATCCACCTAACAAGAGATCTAGGTCCATGGATGCGATGCAGGAGGCGGTGGTTTCCACCTGCGACATTTACTATGCGTTCGGCTAGATGCGATGCTGATTTCTTTCCTACAGCTCAAGGGACTTGAAATTAGGCGAGTGCTGGCTATCACCTACAGCTGCGGGTTTCAAGAGAAATGAACGCTTGAGGCTGTCATAAGAAAATTTTAACTCCTCCATCGCCTCCTCTCTTATACGGCAACTGGGCGAGCAGAGCCGCAGGAATCGGGTATACGTGAAGCTTGCGCCTGGATCTTGACTGTGCAATTTTGCAGGAACCTTTCAAGGCAGAACGCCACGAACCTGACTAACGCCGAGATCTCTTTTTTTTGGTCCCCGCCTTGAACCGTTCAGGGCCCTTCTTGGCCTTGGCCCCTGCAAGACCCTTTCTGGGAATTTTTCCAAACTTTGAAAGAAGAGGCCTGACTTTCGCTGCCAGACGGGAAAGATAGTTCCGTAAGAAAAGGGTCTCGAGGTTCCGCCTGACGCGCAGAGTCGGTTCCATATTAGAGGAAACTAGTTCAAACAATGGTGAGCGTCGCCCTAGAGGCAGAGATCCCACGCAGGGAGTGGCAGCCATCGGCGAGGCAGTCGGGGCCCTTTCAGCATCAGAGGCCTTGCCGACTGCCCATCTTGAGGAAGGGGATCGGGGAATCATGTCACTATACCCAGAAGCTGGCTTTATCCTTGACACAAGCCAAATGGGTACAGTCCATCCAGGAAGAAGTTATTTCTATTCCCTTAAGGTAGCTCCAAGTTGACACAAGACAAATGGGTACAGTCCATCATTCGGCTCAGGTTATAACTCCGCTTTGACCCATTCAAAAGTGTTCCAAAAGAGCTATTCAGCCAGTGCCAGCTTCAAAACGTATATCCAAGAAATTACTCAAGGTTCTTTTAGTTCAAAAAGAAAACAGGTTCAGCAACCAGGAACCGGAGACCCATTATCTTGAACAAGGACTTCAAATTTTCAAAAGAAAAAGATACAGACGACCACAATCCATTCTCCCCTCTTAGGAACTTGGGATGTCTATGAACCTTCAGGACGATGGATCCACGCGCAATGAACAAATTCCAGAAGATTGAAAAAGGAAGGTAGCTTCTCACCTGAGACCAATTCAGGCCCTGCCCTTGGTCTCACCACTGCCCCGGTGTTCACCAAATGCATGGCAGTGGTAGCTTCTGACCTGAGATTACAGATTTCCCTGCCCTCATATTTGAACTGACTGGCTCTCTTTTAAAGTCTGTTGCATCTCTTTCTGATGGCCAGAATTAAGTTTTCTTTTCTGTCAAACTGTACTATCTCAATAAATTGCGAACCCAACCAAAGGATATCATCTACACAACTTCTACATAACTAGAATTTAACATTCAAAAATGTGCAACCTCTCTTTCTCCAAAGGATATCAAACATTCAAGCGCCTTATCACTACTAATACCTACATACAGAGCCAAAGCCTTCAGTGGTGAAAGGTGTCAACAATCATACCCAGAACCATACCCCTCTCACCGTGGCCAGATACCACGCTTCAACTTCAAAAAGCATCTTTTCTCAATGGTCATTCCCAAAACTTCCAATTGGGCCACCCATTTCCCACCCGCTCCGCAAAAGCATGTCACCAACGGATGCCACAGCTCCTGTTTGGAGACCATTTGTTCCACCTCCTCCGGTTGCTTGGCATGATGACGGATGCACAAGCGTGCAAAAGCATCTCATGTGGTGGATGTTTTGCCCACCAGCTCTCATGGCAACCAAAGCGAATGCCACCGATTGCAAAATGTTCTGACAATGAGTCTGTAGCCCAGCACGGTGGCACAAGGCAAAGACAGAATTCCCTTGGGGCCGATTAAGCAAACAACAGACGTATGTCTGTAGTGTGGTAGCGTTGCTGGAGATGTGGGCGGTGCTTTTGCCAGTCATGAGAAGCACTCAGACTCTCATCCCGGTGATTTGCCTCACGCGTTTTCTGATAGCAATTGTAGTGAGGAAGTCCAGTCTCAACAAACAAAGTGGTTGAGCAGAGCATATCTCCCCTCTCAGCAAGTAGAATACTTAGACTCTCCTTTGAGAGCCAACTCAGCGTGAGGCAGATGCAATCACGATCTTTTTGCTACTCCTTTCCCCTTAAGTGCAGCCCATACTTCACTCTATTCCCTTTACCTTGGTCTCTGAAGTCATCTAGTCAAAGAGAGGCCCGGGGACTTCTGGGTGCATCTTGCTGCTTCCACTTTTCTCTCTCCCCAAAACAGCAAGTGCAGAAGGCCTCACATCTATTCCCTTTACCAGGCCAACCCAGCAGGGTGTGGTTCCCCTTTCTACTGGGATTTCTTTTGGGTGACCTCCTCCAGGCTTCTCAGGTTCAGATCTTTGATCCAAGCTTCGGGTCAGTTCATTCTCCTCTTCCATCACCTCACTGCCTGGTTCCTCCACTTCATTGGTATTACAGGCTTAGCTTATTATCTCCTCTGTGAGATATTTTGATAGCTTCCCTTAAATCTTCCTCTTTTGATCCATGCAGGAGTAAAAGTGGAAAGCAGCTTTTCACCTGGCAGCTATGCTTACCTAGATCCTTTTCCTTCCATCAACTAGTCCTTGGTTTCTTCTGCAACTCTTCTTAGCAGGTTCATCTCAGCTAGGTTCAATTAAGAAATGGGAATTTCCATGTAGCTATTTCTGAAGTTCTTTTAATGTCCCCAAACTTGAAAAAGCCTTTTTCCAAAAGGTTTTCTTCTCATTATCTTGATAACTCTTCTGGTCTCCTCTTGATTCTCTTTGTCTTTGCTTTGATCAATTTTCCCTCATTTTCTCTCATTTTGTGTTTCCATGTGTTATTATTCACTAACACTCTCTTTCTGGTGGCTATCACATCAGCTAGAATTTTGAAACTTCCTTACCTCCAGTTCAGCGTTCTCATTTTTTGTGTTCCATAAGGCAGAGTTTCCTTGAACTAACCATCCTTTTGCCTAAGGTGGTTTCAGCATCAAACCTCTTTTTCCTGGATTGTTGCTCCTGTCTTTTCCCGGGTATCACATCCCAGTGAAACAAGAAAGAACTAAGAAGTCTCTCATCATCCAGTTGAAGATACTACTTGGACAGATTACCCTTGTTTCCTTCAATCTGATCAGCTGTTTGTCTCCTGTCCTAAGAAACATTCAGGGACTTCTTAAACTAAGGTCATTGCCTCCAATGTCTTTTTCTGAATATTGAAATGTTTCAGTAGCTAACTGGGCAACTGCCTAATAAGCCTATTTCCATTCCAAAGAGCTTTGGCTACTACTCCTAGCCTTCCAAGACAGACTGCCACTGTTCACCTCCTCACACTTGGCCAGCGAAGGATTCTCCAAGTCTCTAAATTTCCCATTTCCAGATGGCTAACATCTCCTGATTACCCAGGCTAATTTTGGTTCCACACCAAAACGGGTCTGTTCCGTTGGGCCACCGCCACAAGGTGCTGGCGCCGGTCCCATCAACTGGGAATGACAGAGAGATGAACAGCACCATTTGTGAAGTTGTGTTTTTCTTCTCGCCTCATGTTGCCATTCTTCTTCTGTTTTGGCCTTCTAGGTCAGGGCCCGCCCTTCGCTTGACAGACTCAGACCTCTGTCTTCGTGACCTCTCTTTCCACCTCTTTCTTAGCTAAGGCGGGGTATGCATTGTTCTTGTTTCAGCGAGATGAACAACAACATATAGAGTTGAAGGTGGACTCTATTTATACCATTTCTGTTATCTTCTTCTACTATCATAAGCTGAAACCTGCTTGCAAAGCAGAATCTGAGAACTCGCTACCAATGTGGGATATAGAGAACCTCGGGCAACTTCTATTTCCAGTTTGAGCCCCTGATGTCCTTCTATTCCTGTGTTGCAGTCTTCTTGGTGTGGGATTTCCCACCTCGGGTGACCTGTACATCGGCTCCTATACATAGGCTTCAGCTTGGCTGCTGTAGTTGCATGGGACGTCACGCGCAGGACCATAAACCAGGGGCCTTAAGTGTGACGTCTGCAAACACAGACCTCAGAACTTTTCAGCCGCAGACGACCGTCACATCATGTGCGTTGCTCCTTCACTGCAAGACGTCTAAAAGCTAAGTACTCTGTTGGGGTTTTTTTCTTCGACTTATAGCTAAAGTTTGGTTTGCTGTATTAACCTTTAGTCGATTTCAGCTAAAAAGGGTAAATGCCAGAGCGGGGGCCAGATACCAGATAAAGATGCACACAACTGCTGCATTTTTTGCCTAGGCTGAGCGCACGACCATACCACTTGCTCAGTCTGCCAATCTTTCTTACCTAAGACCCTACATAGCCATCTGGCTGCCCTCAATCTATACCTAGAAAATCAGCATCTTAAAAAAATTAGCACTAAGGATGGATCCCATTTCAGAAATTCTGATTGAACCTCTGCGAAAGAAGGCCAAGATTCCTAGGCCTACTTCCACTGCCTCTCCACTTTCGGACGCCTCGCCAGCTGCCAATTTAGGAGTTGTGGGACATCCATCTGATCCATCAACTTCGGCGACCTTCGAGGAAGCTGCTTCTCAGTTGATGACTGGCATGTCCATGGAGCTTACTCAGACATTGGCTACAATCGATGTCAAGGGGGAACCAGGCACAGCCGGGCCTTTGACTGGGATCCCTCGTCCTGACACGGCTACCCTTAGCCATGCACCAGATTCCAGGCCTTCGCCTAAGGCTACTCCATTAAAAAAGAAACTGAAAACCAAACATCTTGTTACTTCCTCTGAAGGTCTACTGGATTGCCAGTCCTTTACCTCATCTTTGATGCAAGCCTTCATGGCCCTTTGGCCCATAGCCTCTTCTCCATCTACCCTACCTCTACTCATCCCTAGGCCTGCCTCTGTCTCCTCTCTTCCTCCTCCCACTACTCAAGACAGGGAAGAAGAGCAAGAGGCTTATTATTCATCTTCAGATGAATCCATCACATATGCCTCCCAGATAGCCTCTCCTCAGGAATATTACTCCCCAGATGAATCCATCGAAGGGGACTCCCTTCCAGCGGATATCACCTTTGGAGAGACCATTACAAAAATGAAGGAATACTTCAAATGGGACACCTCATAAATGTCTGAAACTCAAAAAAGATATTTTGAATTACTACAAGTGGAATCTCCCTCTCCTTTTGCCATACCTCCTGTCATCCTTACTTATATGCCTTTTCTTAAGCATCCAAGACCCCAGGCTCTCAGCCTCCTGCCCCTAAGAGCCCAGATCTCTTCTACAAAGTGCCTGATGACCAGAAATTCCTAGTCAAGCCACCCCTGGAAGACCCGGCGGTGATTACAGTATCACCAGACAAGCACTCCAGACTGATTCCGTCTGCCTCTCCTACCTACTGAGAAAGACGGTAAAACTATGGATAGAATTGGGAAGAAGGTTTACACCTCTTCCATGCTGGCCTTAAGAACCATCAACTATCAAATCCATATGACCAAATATCCTCTGGACCTTGTCTCCCAAGCCTCTACTCTGATGGCTGCTATTCCAGACTGCCCCATTAAATGTGACATAGCATGTAAACTGTCTTTCGCTGCCCAAGTAGCCAGACATTCCATTAGATGTAGTTATGATGCTGCAGAGGCCTCTGCACTTCAGAGATATTCATGGCTATGCCTATAACACCTACTGGAGGACTTCAAGTCTAAAATCTTAGATACTCCTCTAGAACCCTAACTTATTGTTTGGTAAACAGTGTTTAAAAACCTGCAATAAAACAGTAAGGAATTGCAAGACATCAAGCACCTTCTAGTGTTTCCAATTCTTAAATATTACAGAAATTACCCTGCAAAACATTCCTTTTTCAGAAGAAACCCCCTCTTCTGCTGGACCTTCCACTTCAGGCACAGAAGGGGGACCAGAAGACAAACTTCTTCCAGGCCAGCTTTCTCTCAGCTCCCCCACTAGATGGCCCTTTCAAGACAGAGGAGGACCTAACAATGCGTGACTGCTTTGCCCACCTTTCCCTGTCTGCCCGCCTCTCCCACTGCCTCCGCTTTTGGAAGACCATCACTACAGACAAATGGGTTCTGGCTATAGTTCAAAAAGGATACTTCCTTTCTTGGAGAGAAAGGCCCCCTTTAAGGGGCATACCCTTCCTCCCAATAAACCAGAGACACTTCTTCCCCACATATTTTACAAGACCTTTTGAACCTGGGAACTATAGAGCCTGTCCCGACAGGAAGGAAAAGGCTTCTACTCAAGACTGTTTCTGGTCCCCAAAAAAGATGGACTATGGAGTCCATTCTAGACCTTTCCTTTCTAAACCTTTTCTTAAAGGTTACTACCTTGAGAATGTTGTCTCTACAAACTTTTGTCCCTCTTATACCAGCCCAGGCCTTCATGGCCACACCCGATCTAAAAGAAGCCTATCTGCACATCCCCATACAACCTTCTCACAGAAAATTCTTAAGTTTTTCTGGACCCTCCTCTCTCTTTCAATTTACAGCATTGCCCTTTGGTTTGTCCACTGCTCCCAGAGTGTTCACAAAATGGCTGGCACCTGCCATAGCCTTTTGCAGAACACAAGGGATTCAGATTTACCCTTACCTGGATGGCATCCTTATTCTAGCAGAATGCAGGGATACCTTGCAAAACCATTTACAGTTCACCATTTGCCTGCTTCAGAGACTGGGGTTCAGCCTCAACTTCCCAAAATCCTCCTTGACCCCGAACAAGACAAAATATTTCTGGGTTACAGGATCAGGACAGATATAATGGAAGCTTTTCTTCCCCAGGACAAAGTAGGTTCCATGTCCACACACTTCAAGAACCTTATGCAGACCCAACAGATAACTGCAAGGCAATACCTATGAATCTTGGGTCTAATGGCAGCTACCATTCCCATGCTACCACTAGCCCGAATGCACATGCGAAAGCTGCAGTGGTACCTAAAAAAATGTTTGGTCACAACATCAACATCCTTTAGAGCAAGAAATTACCCTCTTGCTTTGTCTAAAATCAGAACTACAATGGTGGATTCAGCAAATTCAACTGAACCCCAGGGCTCCCACTGCAGTTACCCACCCCAAACCAGTTGATGCATCAGACCTAGGATGGAGAGCGCTACAATGTCAAACTGCAGGGTACAAGCAAAGTGGCACCCCTCCATAAAGAACCAGCATATCAACACGAGGGAAATGACAGCGGTCCTGCTTGCATTGAAAGCCTTCCTCCCCCTTTTACAACCAGGGGTTCTCCTAATCCTAAGCAAACAAACAGCACCCACACCTGCTAAAGGTAGCTTACAAGCAACAAAGTCCAAGATAAGAGAGACAAAATGTGAGCAGACCAACAGAGCTGAATAAAGACCAGAAAAAGTCTTGTGTAGATTCTTTATTTAAAAAAGAGGGATGAGTGCTTTCACGGAGTTGCCACTTCTTCAGATCCACATAAAAAGCATCTCAAAACTAATAATTTATACAAAAAAAAATCACATGCTACTAAAAAAAAAAATCAAATTTACCTTCTCTTAGTTAATGCTGGCTTTAAAGGAATATTGGTATTAAGCAACCAACGAACAGCAAAGAAGTCTTAAAAAAGACTAAAAGTAGAAAAACAGCAGCGATTCCACGTAAATTATTTATTTCAAATACATGTCTTAGCGCCTTGGCCACCACAGCCTTCAAAGAGTGCATGATTCATGGTAAAATTGCATTCCCTTATATACTGAAGACAAATCAATAATAACATAATTACTCAATTAAACAATTACATATTTAAAGAGACTACACTCTCTCCCAAATGAAACCCATATATTTGTATATTTTTGTATGTTTATTTTGTATCAAATATTTCCAATTAATCTCCATATTTAGACCATAAGGAAATAATGTATTATATTTAAGTATATAAATAGATTCTTTGTATAATAACATATTTTTTAATAATTTATTGTCTCCTTTTTTAACAAAAATTTGCTCTAAAATAGTAGCTTGTAATAAATTTACATTACTATCGTGAGTTTCTAAAAAAAATGTAAGGCCACTGAATTCTCTGTTGCACCCCTCTTAATATCTCAAATGTGTTCTTGTAATCTAAGCTTGAACTTTCTTTTGGTTTCGCCAATATAAAATAAATTACAAGGGCATTTAAGGCAATAAATAACCCCATCAGAATAACAAAAGAACTGTTTATTAGGAACAAATCCTTTATAATTGATCTTATTAAAGGATAACCCAATAAATGGACATACATTACAAGAATGACAAGGAAAAGTACCACATGTACCTAATGAAAGAAATAATTTATCAGTAGGGCATATAAAATATGCTCTTATCAAGATATCACCCAAGTTATGTCCCCTTTTATAAGCAATCAGAGGGCTCAAAGGGAGCAAACTACGTAAAACTTTATCTTTCAGTAAAAATTTCCAATAGTATTTTATAATATTGGTATTAAGCCCTGGCTCTTTATGAGCTTGCAGTGCTATTATCCATTTAACTTCCAAATTCTCCAAAAAATTATTCACATCACCTCTTCTTATACCAGGTTTAACTAATTGCATGACTCTGAAATAAAAGATATTAAGAAAATTTCGGAACAAATTCTCTCTTGGTGCTGGAATGAATAAACACTTGTTCTCTAACTATAAAAGTGGAGGCTTTACATTTACCACAAGAAAAAGTTCCAAAACCCTGTGGAGAATCAGACATTGCAGCTCTAGCACCATAGCATAACATCCTTTTCAAACTTTTATTATTCCTAAAAATAAAGCTGGGATGACACCCAACTACTTTGCTTATACTTTTATACCTTCATCCACTAATAGTATAGGCCAATTCTTTCTGGCGATTTCACAAAATTCAGAGATGTTACTAGAATATGTAAAAAGCATCTTAGGATATCCATAACTCGGATTACTGTAACCATTCCTACTATTATAATTCCTATGTTTATTGGAAAAATAAGGGGCTCATTTATGATCCCTCTGTGCTTGTATCTCTTTACAAACATTGGCTGTCAACTTATCAGGGTACTCCCTACCCGAGAGGTCATGCAAAAAATTACCAGTGGACTCAGTCATACCCTTGTCCTCAGTACTGAGACATGATAGCCTCAAGGATTGTCCTTTTACAATGTTTGGAAAAATATGTGAAGGATGCATACTGGATTTATGTAATATACCATTTTTCCAGCATGCTTTCCTAAAGCATTTGGTGTCAAGCCTGCCCAAATCATTCTTATACAACGTAACATCCAAGAAGTCTATACTAGTTAATGACCAATTCATAACGAATCTAAGATAACTAATAGTGTCTTCAAGATACCTAATAAATCCATTCAGTTGTATTTCATCCCCCTTCCATAACAGAAGGATGTCGTCCACGAACCTAACATAGTACATTAGGCATTCACTAAAGCTATTACTACTCAGTATGTATTCTTCCTCCCACTGTGCCAACACCAAATTCGCATAGGTGTTGGCACGACATCCTTCTGTTATGGAAGGGGGATGAAATACAACTGAATGGATTTATTAGGTATCTTGAAGGCACTACTAGTTAACTTAGATTCGTCTCAGTACCGAGGACAAGGGTATGACCGAGTCCATTGGTAATTTTTTGCATGACCTCTCAGCTAGGGGGGGGTACCCTGATAGGTTGACAGCCAATGTTTGTAAAGAGATACAAGCACAGAGGGATCATAAAGGAGCCCCTTAGTTTTCCATTAAACATAGGAATTAAAATAGTAGGCACCGTTACAGTAATCCAAGTTATGGATATCCCAAGAGGCTTTGTACATATTCTAGTAACATCTCTGAATTTTGTGACATCGTCAGAAAGAATTGGCCTATACTATTAGTGGATGAAGGTACAAGAAAAGTAGTTGGGTGTCATCCCAGCTTTATTTTTAGGAATAATAGTTTAAAAAGGATGTTATGCTATGGTCCTAGAGCTGCAATGTCTGATTCTCCACAGAGTTTTGGAACTTTTTCTTGTGGTAAATGTAAAGCCTCCACTTTTATAGTTAAAGCCTCCACTTTTATAGTTAGAGAACAAGTGTTTATTCATCCCAGCACCAGGAGAGAATTTGTTCCCAGATTTACTGCCACATATAACAGTAGCTGTCTAATTTATTTAGCAACCTGTACGCAGTCTTAGTTTTTATGCAGTTAAGACAATGTGCAAGTTTAAAGAAAGGATTTTGGAACATGTTGGTAATATTAGGAACAATGTTTCCACAAATGCCTTGGCAACACACGCAGTTAAAACAGGATATAATATCTTTTATTTCAGAGTCCTGCAATTAGTTAACCCTGGTATGAGGAGAGGTGATGTGAATAATTTTTTGGAGAATTTGGAATGGATAATAGCACTGCAAGCTCATAAAGAGCCAGGGCTTAATGCTAATATTCCTTTAAAGCCAGCGTTGATTAAGAGAAGGTTAATTTGATTTGTTCTTTTTAGTAGCATGTGATTTTATTTGTTGTATAAATTATTAGTTTTGAGTTGCTTTTTATGTGGATCTGAAGAAGCTGCAACTCCGTGAAAGCGCTCATTCGTCTTTTTTAAATAAAGACTCTAAACAGGATGTTTTTTTGGCCTTTATTCATCCCTGTTGGTTTGCTCACATTTTGTTTCTTATCTTGTTCTAATCCTAACAGACAACACCACAGTTATGTGGTACCTCAACAAGCAGGGAGGGACAAAAGCCTACCTCCTCTGCAGACTAAGCTTACTAATCTGGGACCTAGCCTCACAGCGCAACTTGTCCCTGCAGGCATCCTACATCCCTTCACAGGACAACAAACAAGCAGACCTTCTCAGCAGGACATCCTGTCCGAATCACGAATAGATGCTGGACAGGAGTGTCTTTCTAGACATTGTCCACTGGTGGGGCACACCAAGTAGATCTGTTTACCTCCCTCCAGAACAGACAACTGCAGACCTTCTGCTCAGAGTCACTCTCCACTAGCATGGAGGATAGACACATTCAGCATTTCTTGGAAGGGGGGAGGTTTCTATATGCCTTTTCCACCCTTCCCATTAATTCAAAAAGTCCTCCTGAAAATCAGGAGAGACAAACTAAAAATCTTGCTGGTGAATCCCTTGTGGCCAAGGCAGCACTGGTCCCCCCTACTTTTCAATCTAGCCAAGGGCAATCACTGCAAGTTACCCGAAAAGCTGGACCTTCTGACACAACAAAAGGGAACCCTCATTCACCCACACTTGCAGAAGTTGGCCCTGACATTGTGGGCGATAAACTTCTAATTTCCTTCAGGCACCACTACTCGGAGGACATGCTTTCAGTCCTGAGGGAGACCAAGAAACCTACTACAAGGATATCTTACTTAGCTAAATGGGAGAGATTTTCCAAAAGGTGTCTGAAGAAATTTCTATCTTCCCTGATGACTTCTGAATAATTTCCATTACCCATTCCTTAACATCCTGTCTAACAGATAGGTGGGTAAGCACCAATGTTTCATTTTTATTTCATTATCATGCATTTTTATTTTAGTTATTAGTGCAGGATCTGAAATAGTTACTGGTTGTATGTCATAACTTTCAATTAAATGCACGTTTTTCTTGAAATATAATTTCTGTATAGCCTAGTATCATTATGACTCAACAGGTAGCACACATGTCTTTGATGGTGGAAGATTAGAAGGCTGTGGTTTCTGCTCCCACCCTAGGTTCTTGGAGGGTGAGAGGTTTGGCATACTGATTAAAGTGTTTGCCTCATAGGCACAAGGTACAGGGTTTAATTCTCATTTTGGGCTATTTGCTAGTTTTAAAGTATACCTTTTGAGCAGTTAGTTTAGTATGATCATATGATTTCTTTCTGTGATTTCTAGCCCAGTGTTTGTACCTTGGGGAATAATGTGTAAATGCTCTCTGAACTCCTACTACTGAATTCACATCTTCCATACCAAATATTTTCATACATTTTCTTCAAAAGTCTACCCTCTCTTGTTGTATTTCTCTTCTAGGCCCCCTGATACATGTTCACTGTTGCAAATCAAATTCCAGTCCTCACCAGTAAGTAACTGTAAATAAGCTCATGTACAGATGTTTTACCCTGCAATGATAAATGTGCATCACATGTAACTTAAATGTAGAGCTTTTCTCCACAGGCCTCCACTGAAAATGGATTCTACCAAGTCAGACTTTACCTGGTCAGCAAATACATAAATATTTCTTGCTGAAAGTTGATTTTCTCCCATAGTTTTCTTAAGCTCCGTTGTAGCAGCTTTAGATGGAATATCAGTACATGCCAGCGTAATCCTCTTCCCATGTTCTTCGTGTTTCACTGTTGCAGTCATCACATTTGGGTTATCTGCTTGCAGTAGCCCTCAGTCGGCCTGATTATCAAAGTCTTGGGTTCTGCGTCGGTTGCGCTCTCATCTTCCATGACATCAGGTAGTCAGGGGTATAAAGCATGCAGCCGACGCCATTACATCAGTCTTTCTTGCCGTGCGGTGCCCAAAGCAGAAGCAGTTCGCAAGTGCCGGTCGGTCGACTCCTGCAATTTTTGTTTTCGAATTTCAGAACCATTGTCTTCAATTAAAGCTAAGTACCCCATTGGGGAACCTTTTCTTGCTCTAATCTGATGTCAGTAAAAGTCAATAATTGTATTACTTGTGGAAAGCAAGTACCTCATAAAGATTTTCATTTGAACTGTATTCCTTGCCTAGGCCCTGACCACGACGTACCTCGCTGTCGGTTTTGTGCCTTATTTAAGCAACGAACTATTAGTCATCTGTATATTTTCGCTTCTAAATATTTTGGTACTACTCTGTTCAATTATCCAGATATGTGTTCGGTAAGCCATCCGACTACCGACATTCCAAAAAAAACGCAAAGATAAAGACAGATGAACTGGCACCTCACCTAAGTGTCATGTTTAATTATACTCTCACCTCAGGCTTTTTGCCCGAGTGGCGCACAGCTACAGTTATCCCACTCCACAAGGGGGCATCCACCTTGGATCCCGGGAACTACCGCCCCATCAGTCTGACGAGCCTAATCTGCAATGCCATGGAACGTATTATCATGGAACTTGTAAACAGACATTGGCAACCTTAAAACATTGGACCCCACCCAGTTTGTGAAGGGCCAATCTGGTCTCCTGAACGTGATTGACTTCTTCGAATCAGTCTCCAGAGTTGTGGATGAGGGTAAGACAGTCCACACAGCCTATCTGGACCTCTCCAAGGCCTTTGACACCATCCCCCACTCTGGAATCATAGATAAACGTACTAAGTTGGGCATTAATCCCTACGTCACTTGATGGGTTGCCAACTGGCTTACTGACAGAACCCACACTGTAAAAAGTAGCTGACTCCAAATCAAGTTCCAGGCAAGTGACAAGTGGAGTTACCACAAGGTTCAGTCCTGGGACCTCTCTTGTTTGGCATGTACTTTTCTGAAATACAGGTTAACACTAAGGGACTCTGGCTAACAAAGTTCGCAGATGACTGCAAACTGGGAGCCATTATTGAATCCCCAAATGATGTGGATACTCTACAAAGGGGCTTTACAGAAACAGATGCTTAGTGCCAGAGCCATGGGATCAAGCTCAATGCCAAGAAGTGTATAGTTATCCCGTTTGGGGGAAAAACATGTACCCATGAATTGCCACATAGGTGGCAATACACTAAACACCAAAAGTGTGATAAGAGACTTAGGGACACAGGTGGACAGTGGTCAAACCTTCAATAACCACATTACCACAACAGTCAGGAAATCCTTCTATGTGGCACACCTCATCACTAAGGGCTTTTCATCCAGAAAAAAGGAGGTCATTGTCCCACTGTACTCATCCCTCATTAGACCCATTATAGAATACCCAAGCCCCATTTGGTATGTACCTCTTAAGACATCTGCAACAACTGGAAAGGCCACAGAAATACCTCACTAAAAGAATCACAGGCCTAAAGCAAATGCCCTATGCTGACCATCTTAAAAAAAACTCCAGCTATACTCTCTCGCATATCGTCTACTCCGAGGCGATCTCTACTTAACAAACAAGGCCATGTCAACCCAGAGCTGTTGGACATGCTACACTTAAAGAAATCCCAATCCCTCAGAGCCGCACGCTCCAGGGATCTAAACTTTGTCATCACAATAAACAAAACATGCTGGAGGGATAGGTTCCTCACCCGGAGACTTTGGAATAGACTGCCCATACATGTCAAGCAGAGCGCCTCTTTGGCCCTCTTCAAAAGGGACCTTGATTGGATGGGCGAAAGGAAATTCACCCCGGGGATCACGTCAGTCACCCTGCTAGACAGGGGTCCAGGGAAGTAAATAGTGTGGGAAGAAATAGCCAGGGAATTATAGCTACGCTTGTATAGGCCGTAGTTCTGATGGCCTAGTACCAACCTATGAACAGAGACAGGCCGCCTAGGTACAAAGCTGCCGACGATGCTTCTCTTAAGCCAGTCACCAGTTCGCCGATACTCAGTGAGGTGCTTTTGCAGCCCCTGATACCCACCACTTCTGATTCTCAGGCCTGTACTGAGACCCATTCGGAGTCCGGTATGCCGCGAGATGCTTCGACTGTGGAACCTGCGGATGTGTCTACCTTGGATGGGTCCGGAGCCGCTGTGCAGGCATCGGCTTCTGAGGGCGTGTTCAGCCTTACTGACGTGCATATTAAACTGCCATCATCTTTTTCAAGGCCTAAAACTCAAACCATGCCTAAAACACCGACGCCCAGACCGCATGGTCAGGTCTCTATGCCTCAAAAACAAATGATAAGAATGGCTGAAGACCTTACTTTAATCAGGGGAAGCCAACCTGCCCCTCTAAGAGACATAGGACTGAGTTTGCTTATGATACTTCTGACCAGGATTCTGAAATTTCTGTTTCCTCTGATGGCCAGGATTTACCCTTATCTACTTATTAGGATTCTGATGCAGAGGACCCTATTCCCTCTGCTTCCCCCCAGAGGATTTCTCTTTTGGTGAAACCTTGCATACTCTTAGGGAGCAGTTTAATTGGGAAGGCCAGGATTACTCTGATTCTTAAAAGAGGATTAGGGATTTCTTACTCGTGCCCCAGCACAGAACTTAAGCTATCCCTCCTGTACTAGACATTGATGATGATGCCTTGTCGGAATCTAGCTTGGCCCCTGACTCTTTACCTCCTGCTCCCAGAAAACCTGATAGGTATTACAGGGTTCCTGACTCTCACAAGTTCCTTTTTAAAAATCCTACTGCAGATCCTGAGACCATTTCACAGGGACCCAAGGGCATTAAGGCTACTACTGCCAAAAATCCTACCCCCTCTGATAGAGACTTCAGGGCGCTGGAAAGATGGGGTAGGAAGGTATGCACTTCTGCAACCTCGGCCATTAGGGCCTTAAATTGCCAGTTTCATATGTTAAAGTATCAGCAGCATATTATTGGTTTGCTTAAACAGAAAATTATGTTGATTCCTGATTGTTTTTTTACAGGATTTAATGCATTCTGCTTGAACAGGTTGGAAAACATACTTTGCAATGTGGTTTTGATTCTCTAAAGGCATCTTGCAGGGCTGCTGTCACTGGGTCTGTTCTTAGAAGGCATGCTTGGCTTAAGGAGCAATCCTTGCCAGATCATGTTAAAGCTAAATTGCTGGATGCTCCCTTAAATCAGGACCACCTGTTTGGCAACAAAGCAGAAAAAGTTCTTAAAAAGATGAAGGAAAAAGCTAAATCTATGCAAACTGTTAAAATTTCCTACAAGTACAGCCTCCAAGATTTAGTAGGCATTGGCCCTCTAAGAATTGTTTTTTTCCTACCTCTTCCAGTCCTACTCAGTCCAAACCCAGAACCAGCAGAACACCCAGGCTTCATTCCCAGGGTACGCACAGGACTAAGCAGTGGGAGGTTCCCATTTCCAAATCAGGGAGTAGTAAGACTCCCCCCTATGGTAAACTGTCTCAATGACTTAATTTTAAAACTTCCAAGCACTTCTGAACTGACCGCTCCTTTAGGCGGAAAGATTAATCTGCAGGCAGAAAACTGGGAACTCATTACCCAGGACAAATATAGCTTCCCAAGGATACAGATTTCACTTCCACACGTTATCAACTCCAAACGGTTGGCCAGATCTACTCCCAAATCAGTGGGCAGAGGCTCAAAAGCAAGTACTCTCTCTCTCTCAAGCATAAAGGCTATTAAAACTGTACCAAAATGAGTTAAGGGGATAAGGTTTCTACTCAAGACTTTTCCTGGTACCCAGAAAGACAACTCATGGCATCCTATCCTGGACATTTCTACCCTAAACACCTTTTTGGTGATTCCAAAATTTAAGATGCCAACTCTTCACCAGTTACTTCCTATGCTAGGCAAGGATACCTGGTTGGCAACACTGGATTTAAAGGAAGCCTACCTGCATATCCCAATCAGGGAATCTTGCAGAAGATACCTATGCTTCAAAGCAGGCTACATGCACTATCAGTTCTCTGCACTGCCCTTTGGCTTATCTACTGCACCCAGATGATTCACAAAGTGCCTAGCTCCAGTCATTGCATTTTGCAGGTAAAGAAATCTTCAAATATACCCATACCTGGACGATTGTCTAATTCAGGCAGAAAGCCAGGACATACTTCTGAATCATCTGGAATTTGTACAAAAGGTTTTAACTTGTCTGGGGTACACCATAAATGAAAAGAAATCACAACTGGTACCCTGTCAACAAATTATATTCCTGGGACCAAGCTTGAACACAACTTCCCAGATGGCTTTCCTCACACCAGAGAAACAAATTCATTTGACAACTTAATTCAAACTAGTGGCCACAAAAACCCTGCTATCTGCAAGGCAAATACTGCAAGCCTTGGGGTTCATGGCCTCGTACATTCTACTAATTCCATATGAAAGACTGCATATGAGGAAACTACAGTGGTATCTAAAAAGCCTATGGTGTCAACAGTCTCCGGATCTAGAAGCAATGATTCCTATCATACTTTGCCTACGGTTAGAATTCCTTTGGTGGGCAGAGGCCTGCCACCAAAACAAGGGACTATCATTCACTCTACCCCCTGCCGCCCAAACCCTAACAGATGCATCAGACTATGCATGGGGGGCTCACCTGGCAGGGAAGTTCATTAAGAGCAAATGGAACCCAAGTCAAATGCACCTGTATATCAATCAAAAAGAAATGTTAGCTGTACGGAATGCTCTGACAGCCTTCAAGGACCACATTCTTCCAGGACAGTTAATGGTAAAGGATAACACCACTGTTATGTGGTACATAAACAAGCAGGGGGGTACCCATTCTTACCTCCTCTGCAGACTAGCCATGGCTTTGTGGAACACAGTCTTGAGCTACCAAGTGTATCTACAGGCTCAATTCCTGCCAGGAAAACTAAATACACTGGCAGACGAACTAAGCAGAAATCTCATGGACCCACACGAGTGGAAACTGGAACCAAAGACTTTCAACATGGTAATAAACAAATGGGGGAGCCCAGATATAGACCTGTTTGCCTCCCCCCAGAACTACCAATTGGACGAATTCTGCACAAGGATTCCCCACAAACAAGCTTGGAAAGTGGATGCTCTGTCCTTCAGCTGGAAAAATCCATCAGTTTATGCCTTTCCTCCTCTGCCTCTCCTCTCCAAATCACTACTAAAGATCAAACAGGACAAACCAAGGATGATACTGATTGCACCAGACTGGCCACGTCAACACTGGTGTACCCCCTCTTGTGCAGTGTGTCACTCTACTAACACCTGCCTCAGACCCCTACCCTGCTGTCACAGCAGGAGAGCCAGATTCTGCACCCCCTGTTTCAAATCCTGAACCTGGCAGCCTGGCTAGTTACCTAAACTCTCCATTACCATCCCTCAGTAAACAAGTGTTGGATGTCATTTTGGAGGCAAGGAGGCCTAGTACTAGAAAGTCTTAAGCTAAAAATGGAAATGATCCTTTGCCTGGAACCAAACTCACGGGATGGCCACAGCAGCACAGTTTACCTCAGATTCTTCAATACTTAACTGAGATGCTTCACAAGGGCCTTTCCTTTACCTCCATCAAAATTCACACCTCACCCATTTCAGCTCATTACAACACAGAACCCACCCCTCTTTTCTCACCCACTGCTCAAACATTTCCTCAGAGGTGCCAAAAACATAAGACCACCCAGGAGAGCCCCAACTCCAGCCTGGGACCTTAACTTTGTATTGGAAAAACTCACTCTTACTCCTTTTGAGCCAGCTGCAACTGCAGAGTTAAAATTAATTTCTTAGAAAACAGCTTTCCTTTTAGCAAACACTTCAGCAAGAAGGGTATCTGAATTACAGGCCCTTATGGCAGTGGAGCCTTTCATCATCTTTCATGCGGACAGGGTGTCCTTCAGGACCAGTCCCTCCTTCATGTCCAAGGTGGTACCTAGTGTGGCTCTTAATCAATCCATTCATTTGCCAGCCTTCTTTTCTAATCCACAGAACAAAGGGGAACAGATACTGCACTCCTGAGCAGAGTGGATAAGAGGTGTTGACTACAACTGTTAGCTGAGATATACAAGTATCCTATTTTTTTATTATTTATACAGATTATTGTTTCTAGCAATTTATATATAGCACTTTTATTGTCTGCTGCTTAGTTTTTGAGTGTATTTTATTGCTATTAACTAATCTGCACTGGTAACTGATTTGTTTGCAGTTAAAAGCATTCTGTATTTTTACAAATCTTTATCTGTTTAAAAACTTTCATTTTGTGACTTTCTCTAGTGCTTTACTGTCTGTAGGATACTTGCTGGCTTTGCAGTGGCCCACCCCTACTGTAAATCTGATCTGGGGCACTCCTCCCAGTCTAGTGTCATTAGCTCATTCTACCTAATAGAGAGAGAACATTTGAAAAGGCTTTCTGTTACTTTTCCCTTTCAAACAAAAAAAAATATATATTTTTTTATTTTGCCTGAATCTCCTTGTGTTCTGACTGTGCTTCTCCATTTTGGAAATAGAGAGTATATTTCAGAGCATTTATTATAACTGTAATTGCCTTAATATTGCTACAACTCAAGTGCTCTAGGTTGCACTGCATCTTAAGTGGCTGTATGTCTTCGCTACTTTTCTGTATATATAGACTTCTCTGTATATGTAGACTAGCTACTTATTCTGCTGTGTTACTTCCTCTTAAATTGTTTTTCAGTTGTGCACTTGCCTTGCTTCATTTAAAAAAAGTTTTAAATTGCAAATTTTGTAGAGTTTTAATTGCATTTACTGTCTATGACTACACACTCAAATGCGTTCGCCTTTTCTGTGTTTATTTACTGTATTATTGCATTGTTTAGCCTGTTTCAACAAAAAAAAAAATACTATCTTGTTTGCTCGTTTCCCAAATTTTCTAGCCAGTACATATCCCAAGCTTTGCTTGTTTCAGGACTTTGTTTTCTGTGCTCAGAGCTATCCAGACCTTGCATTGGTAGAGGGAAGTCCTACTGCCTACCAGTGGGACTGGTGAGCATTGTACTGCCTATCTAACGCTAGAGGAGTGGTTTCCAGCTCTGAAATTGTAATTTTATTAGCCTTTTGGACTGATTTCTATCCTTTTCAACTTTCTGGCTTAAAAATGCGTGTGTTTGCACATTTTTCACATCGTGCAGCACTGCGTGGCTACAGTTTTATACTATTCCAGGTGCCAGAAAGTCTGCTCTTAGGGTTACCACCTGTCCCACTTTGTGAGGGACAGTCCCTCTTTGGGCAGCTGTGTCCTGACAAAAAAATGTAAAAATGGCAAATGTCCTGAGATTTTAGGACAAAATTATTTCCTATATTTTATGTAATAGTTGCATAAAACAGTTATTCTGTATCTAAATATCTAAATGTTATAAGAAACAGAATAAGCAACTAAAATGCTACAAGAATAAGCTTTTATTTAGGCAAAAAAGTTAGGTTCTATCCTTTGTACTGACCGTGGGTATGTGTCGGCCTATAAAATCTGATGTTTGTACCAAAAATGTCCCACTTTGGCCATTTGAAAAGGTGGCAACCCTATCTGCTCTTCAAATTTTCCCTTAAAACTAGCTGGTTTCTCAGTAGTAGCACTACAATCTGAACCCCTGTGACTAGCACTTGCTCTAGAACCTGCTGGAAAGCACTAGGAAGCCTGAAACAGATTCAAGCACTCAGCTCTCCTTGTCAATAAGGAGAAATTAATCATAGGCACTAAACAGCCTATAATTGCAAAGTACCTTGCAAAGGTAAGGGAAAACAGCTTTTAAACTTTACATAAAAGCACCTAAACAGGCATGTCCAAGGGTCAGCTTCGGTGATTTCTCCTGTCCACCTGGTGAATCTGGGCATACTGGGGCAATGTGGCAACTGCCTCATGTACACAGACAATCCTCTCCTCCTACCACCCAACACTACAACTTACGAGAGATGCACTTACATAGCCAAACTGAAACAATGCTCTCTCCGGCCAAGATTGGGCTAGACAGTCAAGAGGAGAAGGTTAACACCTGCATCACACCTCAAGCAACTCATAGCCCTTCAAAACCCACACCATCAACACCCATACATAGCAACACTAAACCCACATATGCAGAGGCCCTTAACATTAACCTGCCCAAGCAGCAAGGACCTCCGAAACCAAAACACAAACAAACACCAGTCTCAACCAAAGTGACACAGCTCACAACACCAGTGTACCACCCAACAACAGCCCCTAAGGCAAGACAATGTACCCAACACTTTAGTCAAAGGTGACTCTCTATAGTCAGGCACATGAAGAAGGAGAAAATTACAGCCAGCTGCCTGTCTGGTGCCAGGATCCGCCACATAACGCATGCACTCAAGTCACTCCACAACAAGTACAGATACGACTCTGTCATTGTCCATGCTGGAGTGAATGACTTGAGACGTACCTCCCTGAACTACATGAAAAGAGATATGGAAGAGCTCTTGGATCATGTGACCCAGGCAGGTATGACCCTAGCCCTGAGTAGCATCCTGCCTTCGCCCAGAATGATACCACAGTATAAGGACAAAATGATTGACTTCAACAATTGGCTAAGCTTCTGGTGTCATTCAAAGGGGATCCAGTATTTGTCTGCTTGGGAAGACATGATCGACAAACCACGATCCTTTGCCAGAGATGGTCTGCACCTGTCACCCCTGGGATTCAGGTTACTGGCTAAAGCTCTTGCCACCCCCATAGTGCCTTTTTTAGGCAAGGTTCAAAGGATAAAACCACCACCGTAACAGATAGAAGCAGGCAAAATCTGAAGGTAATGCTAGAAGTCTAAACCTCAAAATGCACACTCTTGAGGCACTCCTAAAAATGGAGAACATTGATATCTGTGCAGTAACTGAGACCTGGTTCAAGGCTCCAGAGAACACCCCTGCAATACCAGGCTACAATTCTTACCACACTTTTCGGCCACAAAACCAGGACCGAAACACTAAAGATGGAGGAGTGTCCATATTCACACCTCCAGGCTAATTACCCAACACAATGCATCTGAAATTCTCCAGGTGCAACTAACACTAGGTAAGACTGCAATCCAAATTGTAGCTTGCTACAAATCCCCAGCCATGCCCCAAGATTCTCACTATACCTTTCTAAACATACTGGAAAATATTAAGATGCAACCAAACACCCAAATACTCGGTGATTTCAACTACCCTGCCATTAATTGGGAAAACTACTCTGGTACCAACTCCTTTTGCCATTGGTTCTTGGAATTCATAAATTCCAACGCCCTGGATCAATTAATCCATTGTCCCCCCAGGGGCTGCAATATCCTAGACCTGGTGATTACCAACATGGGAGATAGATGCTCCACACCAGTGGTCACCTCCTCATTGGTCAGGTCTGACCATAAGCAAATCACCATTGACATCCACATCCCACCCCACCCCCCAGTAAGGAAACAACCTTAAAAAACTTCTCCAAAGCCAACTTCAAGCTACTGAAGTCAGAAGTGACACACTTCACAACACCCACGCAGACGGGATCTGGAAGTTCGACTGCAGAATCCTACACTAAGGCACTGTACGAGCACATCCACTCATGCATGAATCGTGCCATCCCAAATAGAACCAAGATGGTCTTCTCCAAAAAAAGGAAGCCAATCTGTTGGTCCTCTGCTATAAACAAAGTATACAACGGAAGGAAGAAACTGTTGCAAAAAAGAGGAAAATCCCAGGATGCAAAAAACTCCGAGATCCCTCATAAAATCCTCAAAAGCTAGTTACGAAAATAAAATTGCCAAAGATTCCAAAGACAACCACAAGGCATTCTATAGTTATGTCAAGAATCTAAATGGCAATGCTCAAATCTGCTCTGAGTTGCAACAGAATGGCATTAAATATACTGATCCCAAGGATATTGCCAATATCCTGGCAGATCGATTTAGTGCCAACTTCACCCCATTCTCACCCCCTAAAAGGCCCATCTCAATACCAAAAGATTGCCAAATTCCGATAATCACGGCCACACAGGTAGAAACGGCACTCTCCAAAGCTAAGAATACAGCATCCATGGGACCAGATGACATCCCAGGCTGTGTACTACATGAACTACAAAATGAACTAGCACCTCACCTAAGTGTCATGTTTAATCATAGCCTCACCTCAGGCTTCGTGCACACTAAGTGGCACACAGCTACATTTATCCCGCTCCACAAGGGAGGATCCACCTTGGATCCCGGGAACTACCGTCCCATCAGTCTGACGAGCCTGATTTGCAAGGACATGGAACGCATTATCATGGAACTTATAAACAAAGACATTGGCAACCTTCAAACACTGGACCTAACCCAGTTTGGGTTTGTGAAGGGCCGATCTTGTCTCTTGAATCTGATTGACTTCTTTGAATCCGTCTCCAGAGCTGTGGACGAGGGTAAGGCAGTCCACACAGTCTATCTGGACCTCGTCAAGGCCTTTGTCACCATCCCCCACTCTGGAATCGTAGATAAACTTACTAAGCTGGGCATAAATCCCTATGTCACTCGATGGGTTGCTAACTGGCTTACTGATAGAACCCAGACAGTAAAAGTAGCTGCCTCCAAATCCAGCTCCAGACAAGTGACAAATGGAGTACCTCAGGGTTCAGTCTTGGGGCCACTCTTGTTTGGCATCTACTTCTCTGAAGTACAGGCCAACACTAAGGGACTTTGGCTAACAAAGTTTGCAGATGACTGCAAACTGGGAGCCATTATTGAATCCCCAAATGATGTGGATATTCTACAAAAGGGCCTTACAGAAACAGATGCCTGGTGCCAGAGCCATGGGCTCAAGCTTAATGCCAAGAAATGTATAGTTATCCCCTTTGGAAAAAAAACTGTACCCATGAATTACCACATAGGTGGCAGGACACTAAACATCGAAAGTGTGATGAGAGACTTAGGGACACAGGTGGACAGTGGTCTCACTTTCAATAACCACATTGCCTCAACAGTCAGGAAATCCTTCTATGTGGCACACCTAATCACTAAGGGCGTTTCTTCCAGAAAAAAGGAGGTCATTGTCCCACTGTACTCATCTCTCATTAGACCCATTATAGAGTATAATGCCCGGTTTGGTATGTACCTCACAAGACATCTGCAACAGCTGGAAAGGCCACAGAAATACCTCACTAAAAGTATCACAGACCTAAAGCAGATGCCATATACTGACCGTCTAAAAAAAACTTCAGCTATACTCTGTGGCATATCGTCTAGTCAGAGGCGATCTCTGCTTAACATACAAGGCCATGTCAAACGCTGAGCTGTTGGACATGCTCCACTTAAAGAAATCCCAATCCCTCAGTCACACGCTCCAGGGATCTAAACCATGTCATCACAATGAACAAAACATGCTGGAGGGATAGGCTCCTGACCCAGAGACTCCCCATACTCTGGAATAGACTGCCCATACATATCAAGCAGAGCACCTCATTGGCCCTCTTCAAAAGGAATCTTGATGATTGGATGGGAGATAGGAAATTCACCCCGGGGATTATGTCAGTCACCTTGCTAGACAGGGGCCTGGAGAAGTAAATATTGTGGGAATAAATATCCAGAGAATTTTTATGGCTAGGCTTGCATAGGCCCTAGGGCCGATAGCGTAGTACCAACCTATGAACCTTGGATGTGCACAGACAACTTAGATTTTACTTGGACAGTACTAAACCTCAAAGGAAATCTGAACAACTGCTGGTGGCATTTGCTCTAGGGGCAGAGGGGAAGGCTATTTCAAAGCAAACCATTTCTAAATGGATAGGCCACTGCATTCATTTCTGCTATAAGCACCATGGAAAACCTATCCCACAGTGGATTAGAACCCATTCAACCAGGGCTGAATCTTACCTCTACAGCCTTCCTCAGAGGTGTCCCTACCAGAGACATCCTAGAAGCTTCTACCTGGAGTTCTGTACATACTTTCACCAATAATTACCATTTGCCAGTTTTCTCTAATTCCAGAGCTGGCTTTGCCACTGCAGTCTTGCAGGGCCTTATAGCTGGTCCTAATGCTATCTAAATTCCTCCTCCCTTCCTTAGTTTTTGGGAGTCTACCCAAATGTGATGACTGCAACAGTGAAACACGAAGAACATAGTACAGTTGTGTACACTTAACATAAATGTAGATGTTAGAGTGTATTCACTGTTGCAGTCGTGGTTACCCTCCCTCCAGCCCCCTGACTTCTTTTGGCTATACCTCTGTTCTCCTTTAATATGCCTAAAAGCTTTTTGGTGTTGCTGCTTTTTTGTTGGAGGTATAACCTTGTGTGTGTGTATGTATATGTATATATGTGTATATATATATATATATATATATATATATATATATATATATATATATATATATATATATATATATGTATATATATATATATATATATAAATATATATATATATATATATATATATATGAATATGTGTGTGTGTATATATATATATATATATATATATATATGTGTATATATATATATATATATATATATATATATATATATATATGTATGTATATATATATATATATATATATATATATATATATATATGTATATGTATATATATATATATATATATATATATATATATATATATGAATATGTATATATATATATATATATATATATATGTATATGTATATATATATATATATATATATATATATATATATGTATATATATATATATATATATATGTATATGTATATATATATATATATATATATATATATATATATATATATATATATATATATATATATATATATGAATATGTATATATATATATGAATATGTATATATATATATATATATATATATATATATATATATATATATATATGAATATATATATATATATATATATATATATATATATATGAATATGTATATATATATATATATATATATATATATATATATATATATATATATATATATATATATATATATATATATATATATATATATATGAATATGTATATGTATATATATATATATATATATATGAATATGTATATATATATATATATATGTATATATATGAATATGTATATATGTATATATATATATATATATATATAGGTTCATAGGTTCATAGGTTCATACTAGGCTATCTGCCCAAGGGCATTTATAAGCCTAGCCTATATGTGGCTTTCGCCACCCCTTTAGTTTGAATAAAAACTATGCCTATCATTTTGCTGTGCCTCTGTCAAGCAGTGACGCTGAAGTAATCCCTGGGGTATATCTGCAATCTCCCATCCATTGGTCAAGATTCCTCTTGAACAAGACCAGAGAGGTGCTCTGCCTCACATGTACCGATTTTGTTCCACAGCATAGGAGTCTCTGGGTGATGAATCTGTCCCTCCAGCACGCTCTATTTATAACCGTGTCAAGGTTTAAGTCTCCCGCCTTGTGGTTCTGAGGGATCTAGATTTTTTGAGGTGAAGCATATTCATCAAATCTGGGTTTGACATGGCCTTATATGTCAGGCACAGGTCACCTCTGAGCAAGCGGTATGAGACTGAATAGAGCTGGAGTTCTTTCAGTCGGGCAGCATAAGACATATTTTTGAGACCCTTTATCCTTTTGGTGAGGAACTTTGGGGCCTTTCAAGCTGCAGCAGGTGTCTGGTCAGATATATATTCACGGGCATTGTACTCAATCATAGGTCTAATAAGTGATGAGTACAGGGGACGATGACCTCCTTGATCTAGATGTGAATCCTTCATGATCAGGTGGGTGATATAGGTTTTCCTAACTACTTTAGCAACATGAGTGTCAAACTAAAGGCTACTGTCAACCTGGGTCCCCAGATCTCTGATGACTTTTCTGTGCTCAGTGGATTGCCACCTATATGGAATGAATATGTACATGTATATATATATATATATATATATATATATATATATATATATATATATATATGAATATGTATATGTATATATATATATATATATATATATATGAATGAATATGTATATGTATATATATATATATATATGAATATGTATATGTATATATATATATATATATATGAATATGTATATATATATATATATATATATATGTATATGTATATATATATATGAATATGTATATGTATATATATATATATATATATGTATATATATATATATATATATATATATATGTATATGTGTATATATATATATATATAGAGAGAGAGATATATATATAGATATATATTTTATATATATATATATATATATATATATATATATATATATATATATATATATATATTTAATTGCTGCCCATTAGGGGGGCACCTGACATCTGGGCCAAGAAAAACTGATGTAATGGCGTCAGCTGCATGCTTTATACCCCTGACTACCTGACGTCACGGAAAATGAGATAGCATCCGACGCAGGACACAAGACTTTGATAATTAGGCCGACTGAGGGCTACTGCAAGCAGATAACCCAAATGTGATGACTGCAACAGTGAATACGCTCGAACATCTGCATTTATGGTACGTATACACAACTGTACTTTACCATTAACCTCTTACTACTACAAATATACCATTATTATATTTTTTCCTCTTGTGTATGTTTTAGAGCTCCTCTAGCAATTAAATAAGCACTTTCTTTTTCCTTTGTCCCAGGTATTCTGCCGAGTAGCCATCCTGAAATACTTTATCAAATTCACATTCTCAGATGTTCTTCATGTTTCACTGTTGCAGTCATTACATTTGGGTAATCTGCTGGCAGGTTGCCCTCAATCGGCCTGAATTCCAAAGTCTTTGATCCTGGGGTATAAAACATGCAGCCGATGCCATTTTCTTCAGTCTTTCTTGCCGCGCACTGCCCGAAGCAGAATAATTTCGCAAGTGCTGGGTCGGCCGACTACTGAAATATTCAAGTTTGAGTTTCAGAACCGAAGTCTTCACTAAAGCCAAGTACCCCGTTGTGGAAACTTTTTTCTTGCTCCATACCAATGTCAGGAAAAAGTTAATAATTGTATTACTTTTGGGAAGCAAATGCCTCATAAGGATTTCCATTTATACTGTATTCCTTGCCTAGGCCCTGATCACAATGTGCCTGGCTGTCAGTTTTGTGCTAGATTTTACCAACGCACTATTAAGCGTCTGTATATTTTTGCCTCTAAGTATTTTGAAAACAGATTTAACTACCCAGAAATGTTGTCTGATAGCAGTCCGACTACCGGAGTACATAAAAAACACAAAGAAAAGGACAGAGAAAGGCAGTCGAGATCCAAAACCGACGAAGCTTCTCCTAAGCTAGTCGCCGGTACTCAGTGAGGTGTTTTCGCAGCTCCTGATACCCGTTACTTTCGAGTAGCAGGCCTCTACCGACACCCATGTGGAGTCCGGCATGCCTCAAGATACTCAAGGTATTGGACTGATGGATGTATCTCCCTCGGATGGGTCCGGAGCCACTGAGTAGGCACCGGATTCTGAGGGTGTATTCAGACCTCAACATTTGTATATCAAACCAACGACAGCTGCAAAACCAAAGACAAAAGCAACTTCTAAAATTAAAAACCAGCGCATGAGCCACGTGCATAGGCCACTATGCCTAAAAAACAGATGATCAAAATGGCTGAAGACCTTATTACCTTGATCAGGGGTACCCATCCCCCTCCAGAGAAGAAGCCTAGGCAAGACACTGATTATGAATCTTGAAATCAGGTTTCTATTTCTTCTGATTCCTCTTCTGATCAGGAATTATCTGTACCTCCCTATGAGGATTCTGATGCAGAGGAGTCTATACCATCTGCATCTCCTCCTGAGGATTATTCATTTGCATACTTTGAGGGAGCATTTCCACTGGGAGAGTCAAGGTTTCTTAGCATCAAAAAAGAGGCTCCGGGAATTTCCTCCTTCTCCCTCAGTACAGGCCTTTAGCCATTCCCCCTGTTTTAGACATTGTGGATGATGCGTTTTCGGAGTCAAGCTTGACCCCTGACTCCTTACCTCCAGCACCCATTAAGCCTGACAGATATTACAGGGTCCCTGACTCTCATACATTTTTATTTAGAAACCCTGCTGCTTATCCTGAAACTATTTCACAGGGTCCAAAGGGAGTTAAGGCCTCAACAGCAAAAAACCCTACCCCCTCTGACAGAGATTCAAGGGCACTGGACAGATGGGGAAAAAAGGTTTATACATCTGCAACCTTGGCAATCAGGGCCTTAAACTGTCAATTTCATATGGTTAAGTATCAACAACATGTTATGGGATTGCTTAAACAGAAAATGATGTTGATTTCTGAATGTGCAGAAAATAAAGAATTGCAGGAATTATTGCATGCAGCTGAACAGGTTGGAAAGCATACTTTGCAATGTGGTTTTGACTCCTTAGAGGCCTCTTGCAGGGCCGCAGTTACTGGATCTGTGATTAGGAGGCATGCCTGGCTAAAGGAACAAAATTTGCGTGATCATGTTATAGCTAAATTTGCTAGATGCACCTTCACAGCATGATACTCTGTTTGGTATTAAGGCAGAAGAGGTTTTAAAGAAAATGGAAGACAAAGCTAAATCAATGCAAACTGTTAAAGACTTCTTACAAGTGCAGCCACCAAGATTCAGTAGACACTGGCCTACAAAAAATTGGTCTTTTCCTGTGTCAGACAGAACTCAAAGGGGCAAATCCAGACGCCCTAAGGGTTGCAGATACCAGGCGCATAATTCATGCAGCTCTAAGCAATGGGGAGCTTCTACCTCCAAGTCTGGAGGAGCTAAAGCACAAACCTACAGAAAACAGTCCCAATGACTTCCCTGTGCCTACACCAAGCACTTACCTTTTGGCAGCACCCTTAGGGGGCAAATTAGCACTTTTTGCTCAAAATTGGCAGTTAATAACTCAGGACACTCGAGTACTAAACATAGTATCACAGGGATACAGATTTCATTTCTACACTCTGCCAATGGCAAACGGTTGGCCAAATCTGCCAAAAAATCAGTGGGCACAGAAACAGGTTATGTCCCTCATGGATATGGGGGCCATTCAGCCAGTACCAGAACAGGAAAAAGAACAAGGTTTTTACTCTAGTGTTCTTGGTACCCAGAAAGGACAAGGCCTGGCGGCCAATACTGGATTTATTGATTTTGAACACATACATGGAAATTCCAAAAGCTGCGGTGGTGGTGCTGCCATAGTGTTGTCTCCTCACAGTAAGACTTTGTCCTGTTCGATTCTCAGCTAGAGCGTCTTCTGTGTGGAGACATGCGTGAATGGGCATACCTTCGTTGAAGGTTGTGCATCAGGGCCAGCAACTCAGCACGTAAAAATCTACTGCCAATCATTAGCGAACTGGAGTTCCACTGTGGCGACCCCTAATTGGCAAAAGCCGAAAGAGACAACAACCTGGATATTCCAAAATTCAAAATGCTGACTTTGCAGCAGCTTCTACCCATGCTGGGCAAGAATGCTTGGCTGGTGACATTATACCTAAAAGAGGCATACCTTCATGTCCCAATAAGACAATCGTGCAGAAGATACCTCAGATTCAAGGCTGGCTTAATGCACTAACAATTCTCTGCACTGCCCTTTGGTGTATCTACTGCGCCCAGGGTCTTTATAAAGTGCCTGGCACCAGTAATTGCATTTTGCAGACAAAGTAGTATACAAATATATCCTTACTTGGACGACTGTCTCATTCAAGCAGAGAGCAAGGACATACTTCAACACCTGGCATTTATGAAAAGGCTTCTAACATGTCTAGGGTACACAATAAACGAAAATAAATCACAACTGGTACCTCTCAAAATATGACATTCCTGGGTACAAGCTTGAATACAACTGCCCAGATGGCTTACCTCACGCCAGACAAGCAAAGGCAACTGACTACTTACTTCAAACTGATGGCAACAAAAACCCAGTTATCTGCAAGACAAATTCTGCAGGCTTTGGGTTTCATGGCATCCTGCATCCTATTGATTCCATGTGCAAGACAGCATATGAAGAAACTTTAATGTTATGGAGTCAACATTCTCACAGTCTGGAAACAATGATTCCTCTCATTCCCTGCCTACAACAGGAGTTTCTATGGTGGGCAAAGGCATGTCACCAAAACATGGGATGGGCCTTCACTCTATCCCCTGCCAGGCAAACCTTAACAACAGACACATCAGATTATGCCTGGGGGGGCCCACATGGCAGGAAGATGGATTCAGGGCATTTGGACCCCAAAACAAATGCATCTACATATCAACCAGGAAGAGATGCTAGTTGTTCAAAATGCCCTAACAGTCTTCAAGGACTTATTTCATCCAGGACAACTACTGATAAAGACGGGCAACACCACGGTCATGTGGTATATAAACAAGCAAGGGTGCACACACTCATACCCCCTTTGCAGACTAGCAATGGCACTGTGGGACACAGCTTTGACCTACCAGATGCATCTTCAAGCTCAATTCCTGCCAGGAAAGCAAAGTACTCTGGCAGACGATTTAAGCAGAAACCTTATGGATCCTCATGAGTGGAAACTAAATCCACAAGTCTTCAGCATAACAGAGAAATGGGGGAGCCCAGACATAGATCTATTTGCCTCTCCTCAAAATTATCAGTTGAAAAGATTCTGCGCAAGGACTTATCACAGACAAGCATGGAAAGTGGACGCCCTATTCTTCAGTTCAGTTTACACCTTTCCTCCTCTGCTTCTTCTTCCCAAGGTCCTCCTAAAAGTCAGACAAGAGAAACCAAAGATACTAATTGTCCCGGACTGGCCCCGTCAGTACTGGACCCAGTCCTAAGGAACTTGTCTCAATACCCAGCTTGGACCTTACCTCAAAGACCTCAACTACTGCCCCAGCAAAACAATCAGATCCTGCACAATCAACTCCAGACACTGAATCTGGCAGCATGGCTGATCATGTAGTTACACAAACAACACCTCTCAGTAAAGCTGTGATGGATGTCATTTTGGAAGCCAGAAGGCCTAGTACTAGAAAATATTATGCTGATAAATGGAAGAGATTCTGTGGTTGGAATCATGCACAAGGAACTGATACAGCAGAACCAAATATTCCTCAGATATTACAATACTTAACTGAGATGCTTGACAAAGGTCTATCTTTCTCATCAATTAAAATCCATGCCTCTGCCATTTCGGCTCATTAGAATACAGAGCCACCAATCTTTTCTCATCCTTTACTAAAGCAGTATCTTAGAGGAGCCAAAAATTTAAGGCCTCCTAGAAGATCACCATTACCTGCATGGGACCTCAATTATGTGTTGGAAAAGCTCACCCTGCCTCCATTTGAACCAGCTGCTACCACTGATATAAAGTTCTTATCATGGAAAACAGCTCTGCTACTAGCAATTACTTCAGCAAGAAGAGTTTCAGAGCTACAGGCCCTCATGGCTGTAGAGCCTTTTATCATATTTTACCCAGACAGGGTGTGTCTGAGGACAAATCCTACATTTATGCCTAAGGTGGTTTCCAGTGTGGCTCTTAACCAAATAATTCATCTGCCAACCTCTTATCCAAATCCACAGAACAAGGGAGAGAGAATTTTGCATTCCTTGGATGTGCACAGACAGCTAAGATTCTACTTGAGCAGGATTAAAGCTCTAAGAAAAAACTGAGCAATTACTAGTGACATATGCTGCAGGATCAGAAGGAAAGGCTATTTCAAAGCAGACAATTTGAAAGTGGATAAGCCACTGCATCTGTTTCTGCTACTTATGCCATGGTAAATCTGTGCCCAAGGGCATTAGGTCTCATTCCACCAGAGCTGCAGCTACTTCAGCAGCCTTTCTCAGAGGAGTACCAACCAGGCATTCTAGAGGCTGCAGCTTGGAGTTCTATTCACACCTTTACAAAGCATTATCATTTGCCTCTCTACTCTAAGTCCAGGGCAGGCTTTGCCACTGCAGTTCTGCAGGGCCTTATAGCCGCACCTAATGCTGTTTAGCTCCAGCCTCCCAACCATAGCTTTGGGATTCTCCCCAAATGTAATGACTGCAACAGTGAAACACGAAGAACATAGTACATTTGTGTACACTTAACATAAATGTAGATGTTGAGTGTCTTCACTGTTGCAGTCCAGGTTACCCTTTCACCATCCCCCTGTCATTCTGGAGTTTATCTTTCCTTCTCTATCTTCTACAACCTATGTGGTGTATTTGCTTGTAGATGAAGGTGAAGTTTATATTGATGCATGTGTGTGTGTGTGTGTGTGTGTGTGTGTGTGTGTGTGTGTGTGTGTGTGTGTGTGTGTGTATATTTGCTACCTTTTTGGGGGCATCTGACATCTGGGGCAAGAAAAACTTAAGAAAATGGTGTCTGCTGCATGTTTTATACCCCCTGATGTCCTGACGTCATGGAAGAGGAGACAGCAACTGACACAGGACCCAAGACTTTGGAATTCAAGCCGACTGATGGCAACCTGCTGGCAGATTACCCAAATGTAATGACTGCAACAGTGAATACACTCGAGCATTTACATTTTTGGTAAGTGCACACAACTGTACTTTTTTCCAAGTGTGTCTCCTGTAGCATAAAAACTTGAGTTGTGCATTTTTTAATATAGTTCACTACTGTTTATTTTTTTGTATATCTGAGAGACTATTTACATTTAAAATATGGGAAAGTGTTGTTATAAGAAGCTGTTATTCCTACCTGTTATGTATAACAACTTTTTTAAGAAGGTTTACTTTCATCTTTTGTGTTAAATACATATACTAATGCTTAGCAGGTTGATCTTTTACACAGCTGTTTCTTGTTATATTGAGTTGATCCTGTCACATAATTTTTTTTTTTAATGTAAATCCTCACCAAAAAAAAAAACACAGCCTTGTAGCTTAATGCGACACACAGAACTATGTACATTTCAGTTAATGAAGTTCAACCCTTTAGTAAGAACAAGTTGTCCCAGCTTGACAGCTATACTCACAGCTTAAATTCACATATAATGCAGGTTTTTCTAAGTGCTGTCTGTTTTTATTTTACCTTTATTTCTCTCTCAGATGTAAAAAAAACAGCTTAAATGCTTTCAGAAATCATTATCTTCTTACATTGAAAGAAAAAAAAGTATTGATGTCCTTCAAGGATGCATCTGCAGTCATCACATATGGGTTGTCCTGCCTCAGGCAGCCCTTCGGTCGGCCGGATTCCAAAGTCTGGGTCCGGCGTCGGCTGATGTCGCACTTTCCCGACGCCAGCGCCTGGGGTATAAAAGCATCAGCCGACGCCATCTTCCCCAGTCTTTCTTGCCGCGTGGTGCCCGAAGCAGAAGCAGTTCGCAAGTGCCGGTCCGCCAGCTCCTGTAATTCAGCTACCGAAGACTTCAAAAAGCTAAGTACCCCGTTGGGGACTCTTTCTTGCCTCAGCCGATGTCAGATAAAGTTAATAATTGTCTAACTTGTGGGAAACAAATACCTCATAAGGATTTCCACTCTTACTGTCTACCCTGTCTAGGCCCAGACCACGACGTCTCAGCCTGTGCTTCCTTCAACCGATGCACTCTTAGACGTCGGGAGGAGTTTGCAGAGGAATTTTTTGTGGCTAGTTTTTCGTATAAGATGCCGTCGGAGACTCCGACTTCTCATTTAGTTAAGAAACGGAAGGACAAGGACTGACACACGCGGGCCGCGGTTTTGGCTGAAACCACGGCCAGGCCTACCGCGAGTGTCTCTGTCTCGGCTGAAACAGAGTCCTTGGTACTTCCAATTACCGAAACCGCTCAACCGACTACCTCGGTCCCGGAGGCCCCGGCTGAGTCTGTTATTGAATTCCCAACAGAAACTCGTGTCCTGGAACCTTCTGACACCATTCCTTTAGACAAATCTACACCAGCACGTGGTGCAGCCAGGCCTCCTGCATCCATGTCCATTAAGGCATTCTCCAGGGCTAAAGCTGCTAAACTCTCAAAAGCTTTGCCTCTCAAGGTTATCCCTCAGGGACCCTCTACTGGTTCACAGATTCTAAGCTTAGCAGAGGATCTTATCTCCTTAATTAGGGGCTCTCAACCGCCTCCAGACAAAAGGCCCAGGATTGAGCCCTCTGATCCCCACTCCTCAGATGAGGCCTCTGATGGCTCTACTCTCTCGGACCACCAGGAGGAGGCTTTTTCGGCCTACGAGGATTCTGATGCAGAGGAATCTATTCCCTCGGCCTCCCCTCCTGAAGAGTTTTCCTTTGGGGAGACACTACACACCATGAGAGAGCATTTCCAATGGCAGGGCCAGGAATTCTCTGATTCCAGGAAAAGATTAAGGACCTTTTTACATTTGCCTCAGCATAGGCCTTTAGCTATTCCTCCTGTTTTAAATGTCATTGATGATGTGTACTCTGACTCTAGCACAACCCCTGATTCTCTACCTTCGGCTCCTGCCAAACCCGATAGGTACTACAGGGTCCTGGACTCGCATCTTTACCTTTACAAGGCCCACTCTGCTGATCCAGAAACTATTTCCCAGGGCCCTAAAGGGGTTGCAGCTGCCACTGCTAAAAATCCTTTCCCCTCTGAAAGGGAGTCCAGAGCTTTAGAGAGATGGGGTAATAAAGTGTATACTTCTGCTACTCTTTCTATGAGGGCATTAAATTGTCAATTTCATATGATACAGTACCAAGAGTATTTGTTAGATGAATTGCATAAAAAACTGTCTTCACCTGACCCCCTAGACCGCAAGTCACTTCAGGATCTGGTACATAACTCACAACAGGTTAGCAACCATTTCTTGCAATGTGGTTATGATGCATTGGAAGCTTCATGTAGGTCAGCTATGACTGGCGCAGTCATACGTAGGCATGCTTGGCTGAAGGAACAATCTCTGCCAGACCATGTTAAAGCAAAGCTGCTGGATGCTCCTCTGGAAAAGCAAAAGTTGTTTGGCTCCACGGCTCAGGAGGTACTAAAGAAATTTGAAGAAAAGGCAATATCCGTACAAACAGTCAAGGATTTTCTCCAAGTACAACCACCAAGATTCAGCAGGAATTGGCCGTCCAAGAATTGGTCTTTTCCAGACACAGAGAGGTTTCAGATAGGCAAGAACAGGCATGCCAGAGGTAGAGGGCAAGCTAGAGGCTCCTACAGAGGACGTCAATGGCTGCCTCCCAACCAGAGAGGTAATGCAGGACCTTCAACTGCTGCACAAGGACAGGCTCAATGACTTTACTTTGACACCGCCAACCAGGGCCCAATTGGAAGCACCTTTGGGCGGAAAGCTTTCTTTATTCTCAGAAAATTGGCACAGTATTACAAGAGACAAATGGACACTACAAATAATAGACAAAAGGATATAGGTTTCATTTCCACACATTACCAAAAAGAAAGGGCATGCCAGATCTGCCACCGAATCAAAGGGCAAAGGCTTTGAAACAAATTTCCAGCTTAATGCAAATGAAAGCTATAGAAAAGGTTCCTCTCTCAGAACAAGGCCAAGGATTTTATTCCAGACTATTTCTTGTTCCAAGAAAAGAAAAACAATGGAGGCCTATTCTCGACTTGTCCGCACTGAATACTTATCTCATTGTGCCAAAGTTCAAAATGCTGACTCGACAGCAGCTCCTTCCCATGCTGGGCAAGGGGTCTTGGCTGGTAACTCTAGACCTCAAGGAGGCATACCTGCATGTCCCTATCAGACAAAGTTGCAGAAGACACCTCAGATTGCTTGCAGGGTCAGAGCATTATCAATTCTCAGCATTGCCCTTTGGCTTATCTACTGCGCCCAGAGTATTCACGAAATGCCTGGCATCAGTAATTGCACACTGCAGACTTCAGGGGATTCAGATATACCCATATCTGGACGACTGCCTTATACAAGCGGACAGCCAACAAACTTTGGTAAAACACTTGAATTATGCCATCCACTTACTTCAGGCCTTGGGATATACAGTCAACTTTCACAAATCAAGACTTGTTCCATCCCAAAGAATAACCTTTCTGGGTGCAGATCTAGATACAACCACCCAAATGGCCTTCCTCACAGAAGAAAAACAAAATCAACTACCAGATTACTTCAAAAATCTGACAAGACAAACCCAGCTGACTTCAAGGAAAATCCTGCAGGCCCTGGGGTACATGGCTTCTTGCATCCTTCTGATTCCGCAAGCAAGACTACATATGAGGAAGCTACATTGGTACCTAAGGAGTTTATGGACTCAGCACAGTCACAGCCTGGAAACTTTGATACCACTCATTCCATGCCTTCAAAAGGAATTTCTGTGGTGGGCTCAAGCAAGCCAGTCAAACAGGGGTCTGCCTTTCAGCAAACCAATAGCCAGCCAAACCATTACAACAGACGCTTCAGACCACGGATGGGGAGCGCACATGGAGGGCAGATGCATTCAAGGTCTATGGTCACAAAAAGAGCTACGCATGCACATAAACCAAAAGGAAATGCTTGCAGTGATACATGCAGTCGAAGCCTTCAAACCCTTTCTGCATCATGGCCATCTGCTAATAAGGACAGACAACACCACGGTTATGTGGTACATAAACAAGCAAGGGGGCACCCATTCCTATCCTCTTTGCAGGCTGGCAATGAATCTATGGGAACTTTCCTTGAAACTCAATATACAGCTACAATCCCAGTTTGTGCCAGGGAAAGACAATATACTGGCGGATAGCTTAAGCAGAAATATCATGGATGCACACGAATGGATGCTGCACCCAGACATCTTTTTACAGATAACACAATCATGGGGGAGGCTGGACTTAGATCTTTTTGCCTCCCCCCACAATCATCAACTGAAGAAATTCTGCTCAAGGACATATACCACCCACAAGCATGGAAAGTGGACACCCTCTCTTTCAGCTGGAGAACTCTAACAGTGTATGTATTTCCACCTCTCCCATTAATGACCAAGGTTTTACTGAAGATCAGGACAGAGTAGCCAAAAGTGATTCTGATAGCTCCGGACTGGCCAAGACAGCACTGGTACCCACTGTTAAAGAGCCTGTCATGCACGAAACCATGGCCTCTTCCTCTATGGCCACTTCTTCTGACACAGCACAATTACAAAACTCTGCATTCCAACCTGAAAACCTTGCAACTAACAGCCTGGAAAATACCTTGACTCCTCCTCAGGACAAGCTATCCCAGAGAGTGAAAGATATTATGGAAGCTCGCCGGCCTTCCACAAGAAAGGCATATTCAGCAAAATGGAAAATATTTCACATTTGGAACACCACAAAGGGCCTAGATGCGACAGTGATGAACATGCCACATATCCTGGAATACTTGGCAGAAATGTTCCACAATGGTCTGTCTTACTCTTCCATTAAAATTCATGCTTCAGCAATTTCAGCAGAGTACAATACTGATCCACCTGTCTTCTCTCATCTTCTCTTAAGACAGTTTCTAAGAGGAATCAAAAACATCAATCCTCCAAGGAAACCACCTCTACCAACTTGGGACCTTAACTTCGTGTTGGAAAAACTAACATTGCCTCCCTTTGAACCAGCAGCATCTGCAGAACTACAGTTCCTGTCTTGGAAGACTGCTTTCCTTCTGGCCATAACCTCAGCAAGAAGAGTATCTTGAGTTACAGGCCCTTATGGCAGTACAGCCATTCCTTATTTTTCATCAGGACAGAGTTTCATTGAGAACCAATCCTACATTTATGCCAAAGGTAGTATCCAGGGTTTCATTAAAGCAAGCTATTCACTTGCCTACCTTCTTTCCAAATCCACAAAACAAAGGGGAGAAACTTATGCACACCCTGGACATACACAGACAGTCGCGCTACTACTTGGACAGAACTAAAGATTTCAGAAATACTGACCAGCTGTTGGCAGCATATGCTGCTGGTACACAAGGAAAAGCAATTTCCAAACAGACAATTTCAAAATGGATAGGGAATTACATTCGTTTTTGTTACTCCTTTCATGGAAAAACTGTGCCAGCTAACATTAGACCTCATTCCACGAGAGCCACAGCCACCTCCACAGCCTTCTTAAGAGGGGTAGCTACCAAGGACATTTTAGAAGCTGCTACATGGAGCTCAGTGCATACATTTGCCAAGCATTACAATTTACCTTTATATTCCAGATCCAGAGCAGGCTTTGCTACGGCGGTCCTGCAGGGCATTTTAGCTACACCATCCTTTACATAGTTCCTCCACCCCCAGATTGGCTATGGTATTCTACCCATATGTGATGACTGCAGATGCATCCTTGAAGGACATAGTACAGTTTTGTACCTACCATAAATGTAGATGTTCGATAGGTATGCATCTGCAGTCAGGTTTACCCTCCCTCCTTCCCCTCTGTGGTATTTCTTGGGAACTTACCCCTCTAATAGCTAGCTGGGGGGATCTATTATGGTGTATTTGTTTTTATATTATTGTGCATGTTTAGGATTTTTAAATGCATCTCTCCAAATTTAGCCTTCCTTAGAGGGCACCTGGCATCTGGGGCAAGAAAAACTGAGGAAGATGGCGTTGGCTGATGCTTTTATACCCCAGGCGCTCTGACGTCGGGGAAAGTGCGACATCAGCCGACGCCGGACCCAGATTTTGGAATCCAGCCGACCGAAGGGCTGCCTGAGGCAGGACAACCCATATGTGATGACTGCAGATGCATACCTATCTGACATCTACATTTATGGTAGGTACAAAACTGTACTTTTTTATTGCCCTTATTAGCTTTTGTCCCTAGGAACATGAGAACCAAATACACAGTTGCCTTCAGCTACAAGCTTCTCATGTTGCAGTGTGAACATTTATTCGCTAAAGGAAAACTTTTCATTACATTCAATATCTTTTTATCTACTTGCTTCCCCTTGAAACGTATTTTAAGTCAAGCTAAGGTCTTAATCCACTCTTTCCCTATCCAAAAGTAAGAAAAAGCATATGAGTTTTACTTGTATTATGCTCTTTTGTCCAGGCTTTCTTCTCTTTTTGCATTGGGCTGTGTCTGTACTACTTAAAACTGAACAAGAAGGGAGAAAGAAAAGGGGCACCTGTTTACTTTAGTGTCCGTATTACTCGCACATAACTGAAAAAGCTGTACTTTATAATATGCAGCATATATCATATTTTATATAAATATTGTTAAAAAATATTTACTCACAGTTCCCTCTTTTCTTCCCCTCCCCTTAATGTTCTTCCAAACATTATTGACATGAAGTAGGGCATATGATTTGGATTCCCCTACAAAGTTAAAGTAAAAAAAAAAATGTAATATTTTCAGGTTTTCTTGTCCAACATATTTCACAAATGTGATTGATGCTTTGGAATCTTATGAGTATTCATTAATTTCTGAGTTGCTTGGTTTTCTTCTTGTTGATCTTTCTTTCAACTCCAGTCTTTGGTTCATTTCCAACATACTCCTGGTTCTTCTAGTTACATCCTGTGCTTTTTTCTGTCTCTCAGGCATTTTCCTTTGAAACATTGGAAAAGGTTTCACTGGTATAGTCTTTCTGTCAGCTTTATTATAAGAGAAATAAAATTGTAGAATCCCCTACTTTTTCTTAGCTCATTTTTTGTTGGACAGACTTTTGTATTTCCTCCTTGGTATGTTGTTCATCAAAAAATATCTTTGACCTTCCAGGAAAAAAATATTCTGAAGATAGCTAGACATAGCAGCTTGAATCTCACACCTGTTTCTGTACATTCCCTCATTGCTGAAGTACATTTACTCCTCTTCTGTCTCGTGTACAGTGAGCAAATGTTTTCCACAAACACACTACTCTCTCCAGCTTGTACTTTTGTCCTTCTGCCATAGTTATCCTCAGAATCCACTCTTTTGCTGGTAGGGTTGCATCATTACTATTTAGAGGTCTTGTTTGCTTTCTCATTGCCAGGTTTGGAGCATACACACAGTGTACATTTTCAATTAACTCTTGCTATGGAACCAGTCCAAGTGCTTTCATAAAATTTCTACAGTATTTTCCTTCAGTTTCTCTAGTACAGCAGAAAATACAAGGTTTTCCCTATGTAACTTGATCATCTAATTTTACTATTTGTTTAAACCTCTGTTCTTGGGCAGTCTCATACTTAGAGGTCAAAATGAAGAAAAGGTTGGCTGATTTTTTTTGCAGTTTTATCAGCTCATCAGAGTATTTAAGGCTTCTTCTATTTTTCCAACCTTTGCTATTTGAAGCACTATAATCCTTCAGCGTTTTGTTTATTTTAATCGTCTGAGTACATTTGACTTATTTTTTTTTTTAGGTTATTTGAAGCCATGTATTGCCATAGAGATGGAGCTTGAACTGCTTTTTGATGAGCAGCTGCAGGATTCTTTCCAGTCATTATTTTCCCCTTTATCTTTTGTGATTGATTTTCTTTCAGGTTCTCTAAATTTCTTCTTTTTTGGCATCCAGGCTGTGCACCTACTAGCCAGTAAATGAAACTTGCTCCAAAAGAGAATTTCACTTGCTGTAATTTCTCTGTTTGTTTTCACAGCGGGAGAGCTAAAATTAATCTGTTACTCACTGTGCAGACATCTTGGAAGTCACTGTGGTCTCCGATTCTTTATTATTTGTGTGAGTTACTGTCCAGTGGTTTGTTGTACTCTTCTATTTCTGCTTGTCTGCTCTTACCCCCACCCCCTCCTAACAGTATGGAAGTTAAACAGTTTTTGAAAGGTGTCTCACCTACTCTTTCATCTAGAAAACAGGTGCTTTCTCTTTAGGATCTCAATTTTGTGCTTGAGAAGCTCAGTTAGTCTCCAGCTGAACTTGCTCATGTGACTGATGTGAGGTTGGAAGACGGTTTTACTTACTGCTCTGTCATTTTCAAGGTAAGTATATAAGTGACACACACTTCAATGAGTCAGTTCTACCTTCTTTTTCACCAGGACAAACTTTCTTTAAGAACAAATACTACGTTTATGCCTAAAGTGGTTTCAAAATTTACTTTAAACCAGATTAATCTCCCAGTCTTCCTTACCTAACAAAAGAACAAGGGAAAAAGGATTCTTTATTCTATGGATGCACACAGACCACTCAGATACTGGCTATACAAAAATGAGCTTTTCAGTAAAGGTGATCATGTGTTTGTCTGCTAATTAAAGTAAGAGGAAAGGACAACCTGAGACGTTGTTGTGTCTTTCGGCTTTTCCCGGTTAGGGGTCGCCACAACGGAACTCCGGTCCGCTAATGATTGGCAGTAGATTTTTATGTGCCGAGTTGCCGGCCCTGACGCACATCCTTCAACGAAAGTACGCCCATTCACGCACGTCTCCACACAGAAGACGCTCTAGCTGAGAATCGAACAGGACATAGTCTTACTGTGAGGCGACAACTCTACCGCAGCACCACCACAACCTGAGACTAAGATGACTATTTTTAGATGGTTGTCCCTTGGTGTTACTTTTTGTTATACTCCTCACAATAAAACACTTCCAGGCAGGGTTACATATCATTCAGCAAGGGCATTGGCTTCTTCAGTGGCTTTCTGGAAAGTGTGGAGTATAAAAATACTTTAGAGGCAGAAACTTGGTCCTGTGTGTGCACTTGTACAAAGCACTACAAACTGGATTCCTTTTTCCAGGTCCAGAACGGGCTTTGCCAGGACCATTCTTCAGTGGCTCCTGGCGTCTTCCTCCTTTTTTGTTCCTGATCCTGGCTAAGCTTTAGTAATCTAACAAAATAGCTTGGTCTATTGCAGCAGTGACCCTTGTATTGAACATAGTGCAGCTGTGCAAGTAAACTTACAATAACAGTATATGCTCTAGTGGATCACTGTTACAATAGCCATCCATGTCTCCATCCCCCAAATTTTTCTAGTAGTGTCCTTTTGTTGGTAAGATGGGATTGTTTTCACCGTTTTGTAGCACAAGTCTTACTTTCCTGGGCAAGAAATGCTCTGAAATGTTTTGGTGTTCCAGCTGCTTTTTGTACGGAATGTTTTGCGAGCCTCTGGCAGTTGGAGTTCATGGAGGACACTCAAAGCTCTGCGAACCTGGCCAGTGCATGAAATAGAGCCAGATAGCTTAGGTTACTGCAATGGCGATCCATTTGAACATCTACTGTTATAAGTTTGCTTACACAGCTGTTCTACCTGTAACACATTTGGGATGTAGAGGTAAACTGTAGCACCTTTGAAAAAATCCACACAGACATATGAAGAATATGCAGAGTCTACAGAGAAGGCATCCCAACCAAGAGCTCTAAAACAGCCTTGTGCGTATCACAAATATGATTTTACGGAATTCCACATAGTTCTCAATGTATGATATGTAAAGTGATCTCACTATATGTTGTACATGTGAACAGCTGTATCAGAAGTATTTCTGGATTTGTGAATGCCCTTCTGTTCATATTCTGCTGTATTCATGACATTTGGGAGTTTGTCTCTGGTGAACTCTCGTCCGTCCATCCGTTATACAAAAGTTAAATGCTACTTCTAGGGTGTGTGCTGCGTCCTGCACCTCTTTCTCAGATGTTGGTCGTAAATGGACGGTGGGTATAAAGTGGATGTCAGTACGCACCTTCCCCAGAAGTTTTCTGCCACCTGTGTGACTGCCAGCTCTGGTCATCACTTTTCCTGAGGAATTGTTTTCGTACATTTGACTTCAGATAAGTACCCCTTAGGGGTTTTGTATTTTATTACTTGCTGCTGTTTTGGGTTACATGTCAGGTAGGAAGGGCAATTGTAGGTGTGGAAGGCAAATTCCACATAAGGGTTCACACGAGCTCTACCTATTCTGCCTAGGCCGAGACAACAACCATACCACCTGTAGTATTTGTCAGGCCTTTGTTCCCAAGACCCTTATAAGCCATCTAGCTGCCTTAAAAATATACCTGGCGAATCAGAGACTAAAACGTTTAGCCCCTAGGATGGATCCGACATTGGAACACTCAGACAAATCCCCCAGTCGAGAAGGCAAAAAAAAAAGAGTAGGCCTGAACCGACTGCTGCACCTTCCACTCCAGCTGTACCTCTCAAGGCTAATGAAGGCCCGGAGTCTGAGCCAGAGTCCTCTGAGCTTCCTTCTGGAGAAGACCCAGAAGATATCAGTTCTTTGCCCAAGGTCATGTCCTGGAGGGAATCTCAGCTGTCTGATTCGGTCGTGGAGGGAGAACCTAGACTCGTTATTTCAGAGGGTTGGGGTAGTGTCTCCCAAATTGTTGTACTCAAGGACATAGTCTCTGACATTGTGAATTGCCGGCCGGCGTCAGGCCATCCTACCCTCCACCGCATTTCAGAATCCTCTCCACCAGAGGCCCATAATAAGAGGAAACCAAAAACAAAGCATATTTCTCAGCCTATTTTCTTCGCCTGTGAGGAGCCTCCAGATTGGTGGGCCTTCTCAATGCCTTCCTGGCTTTACGTCAGGGCCCAACACCTTCCCAGGCCCCTATGCCCTCTACCCCAAAGGAACCTGTTCCTGACATTTCTCAGGAGAAGAGGATTCATCAGATGATGAATCTCTCACCTACTCTTCGCAAATTACTTTTCCTCTGGGATATGCTTCTCCAGAAGAGTCCAATGGCACTGACTCCCCAGATGCAAAACTTCTTCAAATGGGACAGCAATCATGTCACTGAGACCCAAAAGAGATGCTATGAACTACTGCATTTGGAGTCTCCTAGCCCCTCTGCTGTGCCCCCAGTACACCTGACTTTTCTGGATGCTTTCATGGCTGCTTCTAAAAACCCTGACTCAAGCCCCCAGCACCCAAGTGTCCAAATAGATTCTACAAGGTGTCCAAGGAAGCAGCCTTCCTCTACAAAGCCCCATCTGCAAAACCTCGAAGTTAATTTCATCCACCTCTCTACTGCCTTCTGATAAAGCAGAATGATGGAATGTCTGGGGAGCAAGGTTTATACTTCTCCTATTCTAGCAGTAAGAGCCATCAACAACCAGACGCACATGGCCAAGTATTCTTTGGCTCTCTCGGAAGATGTGGTCAAGCAATTTGCAGAGCTCCCCGACTCCTCTGCTAAAGCCAAGGATGTTCGTGTTACCCTGCTGCAGTCATCACACTTGGGTTATCCTGCCGTCAGGCGGTCCCGCAGTCGGCCTGAGTTCCAAAGTCTTGGTCTGGCATCGGTTGCTGTCACTTCTTCCCTTATGTCAGTGTGCCAGGGGTATATAAGAGGCATCCAAAGCCATTTTCTCCAGTCTTTCTTGCCGTGCTGTGCCCAAAGCAGAAGCAGTTCGCAAGTGCCGGTCGGCCGACACCTGAGATTTTCGATTCGAATTTCAGTCCGAAGTCTTCAATAAAGCTAAGTACCCCATTGGGGAACCTTTTCTTGCCTCAGTCCAATGTCAGAAAAAGTTAACAATTGCATTTCTTGTGGGAAGCAAATACCTCATTTAGGACTTCCATTCTTATTGTATTCCTTGCCTAGGCCTAGACCACGATGTCACAGGTTGTTGGTTTTGTGCCAGGTTTAATAAACGAACTATCAAATTCTATTTTGACGTCGCATGACATTACTTTGGTAGGAAATTTAATTATATCATGCTGTCGGAGCAGCCAACGATCGGCATGCATAATAAACGCAAGGATAAGGACAGGCAGCCTAGGAACAAGCCAGACTCCGAGGCCTCTGCTGGGCCTGTCGCCGGTTCTCCGGTTTTCAGTGAGGCGCCTACGCAGCCCCTGACGACCGCAGAATTGGAACCCCAGACAGCTACGGATTCTCAAGCGGAGTGTACTAGGCTGACGCAGCCATCTTTATTAGGCCCTTCCGACACCGGAGCAGAAGGAGACCCCGGTGCAGTGGAAACACCTTCGGTTGCAGAAGGTGTCTTCAGACCGACTACACTCACCATTAAATCTTATGCTAAGCTTAAAACTCCTTTAAAACCAAAAAAAGACTGTACATCAGTTTACAGTTCAAGGCCCCCATGCCTAAGAAACAGATGCTTAAGATGGCTGAAGATTTGATTACCCTAAGCAGGGTTTCTCATCCCTCTCCAGATAAAAGACCAAGACAAGAGGAGGATTATGCTTCCTCTGACCAGGTTTCAATTTCTTCAGATTCTTCTGAGGAACAGGATTACACTTTTCCCCCTTATGAAGACTCTGATGCTGAAGACTCTATTCCCTCAGCATCTTCCCCTGAAGACTACTCCTTTGGGAAACTTTACATACCATGAGGAAACATTTCCACTGGGAAGGCCAGGACTACTCTGATTCTAAGAAAAGGCTCCGAGAGTTCCTTTTACTACCCCAGCACAGACCACTTGCTATCCCTCCAGTTTTAGATATTGTGGATGATGTTTATTTGGAGTCTAGTCTAAATCCAGACTCTCTACCTCCTGCTCCAGCCAAACCAGACAGATACTACAGAGTACCTGACTCGCACAAATTCCTTTATAAAAGCCCTGTGGCTGACCCAGAAACAATTTCCCAGGGTCCCAAGGGGGCTAAAGCTTCTATGGCTAAAAATCCTGTGCCCTCTGAAAGGGATTCCAGAGCCCTAGATCGCTGGGGAAAGAAAATATACACCTCAGCAACTCTGGCTATGAGAGCATTAAATTGTCAGTTTCACATGCTGAAATATCAGCAATTCCTAATATCAAAAAATGAGCACACATACTGAACAGTCTGAATTCAAGGAAATGCAGGATATGTTGCATGCAGCTGAACAGGTGGGCAAACATACTTTACAATGTGGATTTGATTTATTGGAAGCTTCCTGTAGAGCAGCTGTTACTGGGTCTGTCATACGTAGATGTGCTTGGTTAAAAGAACAAACCCTACCTGATCATGTTAAGGCAAAATTATTGGATGCACCTTTACAGCAGGATGTATTATTTGATGTCAAAGCAGAAGAGGTTTTAAAGAAAATGGAGGTTAAGGCAAAGTGTATGCAGACGGTCAAGGATTTTTTACAGGTACAACTCCCTCGTTTCAGCAAAAATTGGCTAACAAAAAACTTGTCCTTTCCAGCTTCTGACAGATCACTGAGGGGCAAATACAGACGCCCAGGGGGCAGAGGTCAGTCACAAGGCCCTTACAAACCTTGCCAATGGGGATGGGGTACTGCTACCCAGAAAGGAGGAAAAGACAGGCCCCAAGCTAGCAGAAGACAAACACAATGACTCCATCCTCAAACTACCAAGCAAATCTCTCCTGGCAGATCCTTTGGTAGGAAAATTAGCATTTTTTGCAGATAACTGGAACATCATCACAAAAGACAAATGGGTCCTAAACATTGTCTCACAGGGATATAGATTCCATTTTCATACCTTGCCATTGATAAAAGGAATGCCAAACCTGCCACCAAATCAATGGGCAGAGGCACAAAAACAAATTACAGCTCTCATGGACATGAGCCATTCAACAGGTACCTACACATGAGCAAGGACAAGGATTTTACTCAAGACTTTCTAGTCCCAAGAAAAGACAAAGCATGGAGACCCATTCTGGATCTTTCAATTCTGAACACCTATCTGCAAGTACCAAAATTAAAGATGCGAACACTACAGCAGCTTCTTCCCATGCTGGGCAAGAATGCCTGGCTAGTAACGTTGGACCTCAAGGAGGCATACCTGCATGTCCCTATCAGACAAAATTGCAGAAGATACCTCCGCTTCATTGCAGGTTCAATGCATTATCAATTCTCTGCACTGCCCTTTGGCTTATCTACTGCGCCCAGGGTCTTCACAAAATGCCTGGCACCAGTAATTGCATACTGCAGACAAAGAGGAATTCAAATATACCCATACATGGACGACTGCCTTATTCAAGCAGAAAGCAAGGACATTCTTTTAAAGCATCTGGCATTTGTCAAACACCTTCTAAGTTGCCTAGGGTACACAGTAAACAAAAAGAAATCAAAACTAGTGCCCTCACAAAACATAATATTCCTGGGTGCCAGCTTGAATACAACGGCCCAGATGGCTTATCTCGAGCCAGACAAGCAACGACAGCTGACTCAATATTTCAAAATAATGGCAACAAAGACCCAACTCCCTGCAAGAAAAATTCTGCAGGTCTTGGGATTCATGGCATCTTGCATATTACTAATACCATTTGCAAAACTGCATATGAGGAAATTACAATGGTACCTGAAAAGCGTATGGACTCAGCACAGCCACAGCTTGGAAACAATAGTACCACTCATTCCCTGCCTTCAACAGGAGTTTCTATGGTGGGCACAGGCATGTCACCTCAACAAGGGTCAGCCTTTCACCTCACCCACAGCCAGTCAAACTATGTCAACAGATGCATCAGACTATTCCTGGGGAGCACACATGGCAGGACAGTGCATTCAGGGCAAATGGACTTCAGATCAAAGGCATTTACATATCAATCAAAAAGAAATGCTAGCAGTGCAGAATGCCCCAACAGCTTTCAAGGACCTCTTACACCCAGGACAACTAATAATAAAGATGGACAATACCACAGTAATGTGGTACTTAAACAAGCAAGGGGGCACACATTCCTACCCTCTATGCAGGCAAGCAATGACCTTGTGGAACACAGCACTGTCTTACCAGGTTCAATTACAAGCACAATTCCTGCCAGGAAAAAAAAACACATTGGCAGACGACCTAAGCAGAAACATCATGGATCCGCACGAGTGGAAACTAGATCCACAAGTATTTGCAATGATAGCTCAAAAAATGGGGACGCCCAGACATATATCTGTTTGCCAGCCACCAAAACTACCAACTTCAAAAATTTTGCACAAGAACATTCCATCCACAAGCTTGGAAAGTGGACGCCCTCTCATTCAGTTGGAAAACATTAACAGTGTATGCCTTTCCTCCACTGCCTCTTCTAGCAAAGGTACTGCTGAAAGTCAGATTAGAGAGGCCACAAATGATGCTCATTGCACCAGACTGGCCACGCCAGCATTGGTATCCAATTTTAAGGACCGTGGCCCATGGCCCACCATGGATTTTACCACAAATTCCTCACCTGCTCACCCAGTGAGACAATCAGATTCTACACAGCCAGCTCAAGACTTTAAACCTGGCTGCATGGCAAATTACCTAAACAACCAGCCAACACCTCTATCCAAAGCTGTTATGGATGTCATTCTGGAGGCCAGGAGGCCCAGCACCAGGAAAACCTATTCAGACAAATGGAAAAGATTTTACGCCTGGAACCAGGCTAAAGGCCAAAATCCCCTTGATCCAAACATTCCTCAGATTCTACAATATTTAACTGAGATGTTGCACAAAGGACTTTCCTTTTCATCTATTAAGATCCACGCCTCATCAATTTCAGCTCATTACAACACGGATCCTCCTTTATTCTCACATCCACTCCTAAGACAGTACCTCAGAGGGGCTAAGAACATAAGACCGCCCAGGAGAGCACCAATACCTACTTGGGTCTCAACTTTGTTCTGGAAAAGCTTACACTGCTGCCCATTGAACCAGCTTTTTCAGCTGATTTAAAATTTCTTTCATGGAAAACTGCCCTGCTACTAGCAATAACCTCCGCTAGAAGAGTCTCAGAGCTACAGGCACTAATGGCAGTGGAGCCTTTCCTCATTTTTCATCAAGACAGAGTCTCCCTACGAACTAACCCTTTTTCCCAAATCCCCAGAATAAAGGAGAAAGACTCCTGCACTCTCTGGACATTCACAGGCATTTACGTTACTACTTGGATAAAACTAAGGCTTTCAGAAAATCTGACCAGCTCTTTGTAGCCTATGCTGCAGGATCACAAGGAAAAGCTATCTCAAAACAGACCATTTCTAAATGGATAGGGCATTGCATAAGTTTCTGCTACACGCATCATGGGAAACCGGTACCTGCTAACATTAGGTCCCACTCCACCAGGGCTACAGCTACATCAGCAGCCTTTCTCAGGGGAGTGCCAACCAAGGATATTCTGGCAGCTGCAACTTGGAGTTCAGTGCACACCTTCACCAAACACTATCACTTACCTCTATATTCTAAGACTAGAGCTGGTTTTGCCACTGCAGTTTTGCAGGGCCTGCTAGCTTCTTCTAACCCTGTTTAACTCCACCACCCATCCTTAGCTTTGGGATTCAACCCAAGTGTGATGACTGCAGCAGGGTAACACGATGAACATAGTACAGTTTTGTACCTACCGTAAATGTAGATGTTCGAGGTTACCCTCCCTCCATCCCCGCTGAACTTATCTATACCACTCTATCCTCTGTGGTGTATTTGCTTGTGCCCGAAGGTATTGTTTTATTTTTATATAGCTTTATATATATATTGCCTACCTATTGGGGGCACCTGACATCTGGGGCAAGAAAAACTGAAGAAAACTGTGTCGGATGCCTCTTATATACCCCTGGCGCACTGACGTCAGGGAAGAAGCGACAGCAACCGATGGCAGGATAACCCAAGTGTGATGACTGCAGCAGGGTGAACACTCAAACATCTACATTTATGGTAGGTACAAAACTGTACTTTTCGTCCCTTCTGAACTCCTACACACAAGTGACCAAACACGCCAAGTGCAGCTGTGATGCTATAGAAGCATCAGCAAGGGCTGCAGCCTCTTGGTCGTCTCATCAGGAGGTACTCTTGGTTAAGATTGCAACCCCTCCCTGATGTTATCAAATCCAAGCTCCAGGATGCGGCCCTGGACAATGCAAACCTGTTTAGTTCAGCAGCAGTTGAGCTCTTTAAAGCCCTTCATACCAATGGCAAGTAACTGCAGGAATTGAGACATATCTTTGTCTCTCCATTTCCACGTTTTTAAAGGAATTACCCAGCAAAAACATATTTTGTGAGATCCTCAGCTAAGAAAATCCAACCTAAAGCTAGAAAGGATCACAGGAAATAGCCCTCATCTCGGTCACTCTCCTCTACGCCACCCTCTAAACATACTTTTCAGGAGGAAACCTGGTAGTCTGTGACTACCAGGCCCTTCAACCAGACACTCTTCTGTCCATATGCCTCGCCCTCTCCATTTCCATTTGGAAGCAGGTGACTCAGGACTCCTGGGTCCTATCTATCATAAAACAGGGATATGTCATGACCTGGGAGGCCATACACACTCCCAAAGGCATCCCTCACCCACCCCGAGACCATATTCCTCTTTTTCCACCACTCCTGTAAGAACTTTTTGCCCAAGGAACCATTCAGGAGGTCTCATCTACTGCATGAGGAAGGGGATTTTATTCGAGTATTCCTGGTTTCCAGGAAGGAAGGCCTGTGGAGGCCTATCCCTGAATCTATCCCACCTCAATACCTTCCTCTGAGTTCCCTCCTTCAGGATGCTGTCTCTTCCTACCATTCTCCCCCTCATCTTTCCTCAGGCATTCCTAGTGTCCTTGTATATAAAGGATGAACAAAACAATGTACAAAACATTTCTGTGTGGAAGATTTTCAGTCCATATATTTCTAGTTAATCACTGTATATTAATCAGATCAGACAATAGTAGTAGAAGTAGCGAACGTAAACTCGTCTGAAGTCAAAACAAAACAAAAAGTAATAATAGAAAATATATAATTGTACAGCATTACTAAGTATTCGTAAGTAATCCAAGCAAGGAAGGCAGTCTTGTTTCCATATGAAAATCCTTTATTAAGTACACAGACAAGCGATCCAAGTAAAACAAAAATAGAGTAATAATTTCCTCACAAGCTTTCTAAGGGCATGGGAGTGGTTTATTGTGCTGTAAAACAGTGTTATTGGTACACATGTGAAATTCACATCCCTTCCCCCATCAGTGTGACATTTGAGCTGGTCCTGCCTTACTTAGTAGCGGTCATAATAATATGCAACCCTTATGTAATTTAAATAAAATTTATAATGATGTGGTACCTCTTATTTAACCAAATTATTAATTAGATTATTAAGTCTGTGATTTTATCCAAGATAATATACTACATGGCTGGAAATATATAAACCTTAGTTCATTTGGCAATCAAAAATATATATAAATATATACATATATATTTTGCATGTAAAAATAAATTTCTATTTTCATAACCTATTGATCTGAAGTAGTTACTTCATTTGTTTTGCAACCTGTGGGTATCGGATCCGATCTCTGATCCGAGCCGGCAGCTTTACTAGCCAAAAGATCCGTGCTCCTAGCCCCTCCCCTTACCCATAATCCCCTGCTACATACTCCCTTTCCCCAGATCTCATTTGCCACGGCTGAGAGAAGCTTCAAGTGAAGAGCTCCTAGGCGTGGGTGAGAACTTTCTGGTTCATCAAACCTTAAAAAGTCAGATTCAGATATTTTTTGTTGTGTGTGTGTGTTTATTAGCGCCCTAGTCGTCGTATATTATTATTCGTTGAAATTTTTTGTGGTAATTTTTGCCTTAATTTTTATTTCCATCCCCCTTAGTGAGTGTGTGTGTGTGTGTGTGTGTGTGTTGTGTATTATGGCTGAAGGGCCCAAAGCCATATTCTCTAAGTGCACTGAGTGTGGCCATAAGCTTTCCCCAGCTGATGGCCACACTCCGTGCGTTCTTTGTCTGGGGGTGGCCCATTTGTCCACCAGCTGCCAAATTTGTGCAGCATTTAACCCCCGGGTCACCAGGGATAGGAGGAACAAGTTAATCCTGGCGGGATTATTACCGCAGGATTCTTCTTCCTCCTCTCCCTCTAAGGCACAGGCTGCGACTGCGGCCCCCGGGCCTTTGGACCACCCCTACCCTGTCTGGGACTCAACCTCCCTCAGATTCTCAGGGTCAGGGGGACTCTTCTTCCTCCTCTAGGGGGAAGAGGCACAAAAACAAAGAAAAGCACAAGAGTCACAAGAGGCGGGCGCTGAGACTCATCCCTCAGCCCCGCCATCTAAAGTTGCGAGTCCCTCCATGAGGGCCTCCGGATCCTCTCCCTCTCGGCTCCATTCGCCTAGTTTCTCGCTGGAGGAGGAGTATCGGTCTCCCTCGAGGCGGCCCTCCCAGCCTGCTTCGATAACCTCTTCTAGATCAACAAGGAGCCTGACCGACGCGGACATGGATCGGATGATGCGTTGATTTTTGCAGACTCAAATGCAGATGGGGGTGAGCAACCCCCTTCTTTTCCCCAATAGCTCCTTCTACTGACCCGGTTTGGGGTTTTGAGTCATCGGATCCGGGCCATTTCGGAACCGGGGAGTTGGCGCCGACAGTACCGGTTACTTCGCCGACTTTACCCTCAAGCTTGTCTGATCCTGGCTCTCGGGGCGAGAGCCGAGCATCTGATCTGTGGGGGGTAGATGTGTCTTCAGCTCCGTTCAGGTCGGAGCACACTTCCCTCTCGGGTCCGACCGCTTTGGCTCCGACGCTGAGCCCTACCTCTGAGCTGAGGGGGCTGCTTTCGGAGTCTAGGGAAAGCGGTTCGCCTTCGGCGTTTGAGGTAGTGGAGAGGGTTCTGTCAAGATCTTACGGACCCCCTCCCCTACACATTTGGGTCTATCCTCCATCATCCGACCACTGGGACAGCTTGCTCCAACACTCAGTTAGTTCCCTTAGAGGAACAGGACCCCGTGGGCGAGCCCTCCTCGGATAGCCCCACCGAGGAGGTCCCTCGCAAACGGAAGTGCAAAAGGAGGCACCTGGACTCCCTTGAGTCCCTCACGGAAGACACAGATTTGGATGAAGGGGAAGGTTCCCCAAGATCACCCCCTGAGGATGTCTCCTTTGGAGACATGGAAATGTTGCGAATTAGAGGAGGGTGGTCTGCCCAAAAACCTTCCTCGGATGAGTCTGTGTTTCTGGAGGCGTTTGTTGCAGGCCCGTCTACTTCCTGGGTGTCCCACCCGGCTGACGCCCTGGTAGACTTAATTACTTCCAGGGTGTGGAAGGAACCAGACACCGTGGAGCCAATTCCAAGAAGGCCAGATAAAATTTTTAGTCCTCCCTCGGATAGACAGGCTTGGTCTAAGGGTTCACCAGTAGATGCCATGTTGGTGGGGGCCACCACGAAGAAGGAACTAGCACAGGAGAGTTCCTCGGTCCATCCTCCTGATAAGGAATCTCGGACATTGGACCGCATTGGAAAGCAGATGTTTGCTTCAGCCACCTTTTCTATAAGGGCGCTGAACTACATGACACACGTCATCAGACTCCAGCGAGACTTAAAGGAATACGCTGGGGCTCCCCCGGAGTCCATGACGGCCGAGGATAAAAGGACTTTCTCGACTCGCATGGCCACCCTGAAATGTATTTCTAACACGTCTATGCGGCTACTCTCCCATGCCATGGAGGGAGTGGCTAGAGCTAGTGGAGCAGGGGTCGCCTTGCGGCGTCACGCCTGGCTCCGCCTTTGCGATTTTGCTGAACCCTTCAAGGCGTCCTTCACGAACGCGCCCTTTGACGATTCTTCGCTCTTTGGCAAAACCGTCCGCGAGACTCTGGTCCAAAGCGAGAAGGACGGGAAGAAGATGTCTGCCATTGGAGCCCGCTTCTCTAATCCCCAACGATCCTTCTCTAGGAATCAGAGGGGACAAAAGAAGATGTGGTTCTGGAAGTCTCAGCAGTCCCGTCCAGCTTTGGACCCCTCGTCCATCAGAGGCAGAGGAGGACAAGGTGGATGCCGGCCCAGAGGCAGGGGGGGGGCCGCGTAATTTCGGGTCTAGAGAACCGTTCTCGGACAGGCCCGCGCAACAGCCCTGAGGGCTTACCCGACTGTCCCTCTATGGAGGCAGTCGGGGGGGCATCTGTCGGAGCACCTCCAAAATTGGGAGTCCATTACGACGGATCGGTGGGTGCTCCGAATCATATCCAGAGGTTACACCGTTCCCTTTCTAAGTCTTCCCCCTCCTATGAAGCGCCTCCCCGATGTCCCACCCGATCAAAGGTAGGCAGCAGCTTCGGAGGTTTCGAAGCTGCTAGAAAAAAGAGCCATCCAGCACGTCCCCCCAAACCAGTTCGGATTGGGCAATTACTCCAGGTTCTTTTTAGTGCCAAAAAAGACGGGGGACTTGAGACCGATTTCTAGATCTTTCTTCCCTGAACCTGTTCATTCCCAAAGAAAAGTTCCGGATGGTCACTCTGCAATCAATTCTCCCCCTTCTTTGGGGAACGCCTGGATGTACTCCATAGACCTCAATGATGCATACTACAATATTCTTATGGACAGATGATCCAGGAGGTTTCTCTGCTTTCGGCTGGGAGCCAGTCGTTATCAGTTCAGGATTCTTCCGTTCGGCCTCACCATAGCCCCCAGGGTGTTAGCCAAGGTCATGGCAGTTGTTGCAGCCCACCTGAGACTCCAGGGCATTCAGGTCTTTCCGTACCTGGACTACTGGCTCCTCACCGCCTCCAACAGGCATCAGCTTTGTTCTGCCAGAGACCATTCTCTTACTCTTGCCCAGCATCTGGGCATTTCAATAAACTTCCAAAAATCCTTCCTTCTTCCTGTACAGGTTCTGGAATTCATAGGGGCCAAAATAGATACTCGCCTCTCTCAAGTCCTTTTAACATCAGACAGATTGAGCAGTTTGTCACGTCATGTTATGGCATTTCTTCAGTCCCCAGCTCCATCAGCAGAATTAGTCCTGAGAGCACTAGGCTCTATGGCGGCAGCAATCAGTCTTTCCCTGCACGCATGTCTGCGGATGAGAATTCTTCAGTGGACCCTTCAAGTCCAATGGTCTCTGTTGCTACACCCCTTAGACACTCCTATTCCCTTGAGCAAGGTTTGCAGGGCCTCTCTCCTCTGGTGGCTTCGCTCACGGGAGCTGCGGGAAGGGAGAACCTTTGTGATGCCTCAACCCCAAGCCACGTTGACCACGGACGCGTCTCGCCTCGGGTGGGGGGGGCATTCTATGGGCAGAACCGTCCAAGGCACGTGGACTCCCTTAGAGACCGCTCTGCATATCAGTGTCCTGGAGATGAGGGCGGTGCTTCTAGCGTTGCAAGCTCTTCATGACCTTCTTCCCCTGGGGACTGTTGCAATACAGACAGACAACATGGCGGTAGTCTGGTACATAAACAAGCAGGGAGGGACCAGATCTTATCCCCTTTGTCGGGAGGGCATGAGAGTTTGGGAATGGGCGATATCCACCAACCGTTTTCTGATAGCAACGCACATTCCGGGATGGTCCAACGTTCTTGCGGAGAAGCTCAGTCGCTTGATCCTCACACCTTACGAGTGGTCTCTGAACCCGTCAGTAGCAAAACAGATTTTCCTCAAATGAGGTTGACCTTGCTGTGATCTTTTTGCTTCTCCGTCAAACACGAAGTGCAGAGAGTATTTAGCTCTAATTCCCACACCAGGGGAGAGCCCCGGAGTGTTCTGGTTCACGCTTGGCCACCCGGTCTCCTCTATGCTTACCCCCCTCTTCCTCTCATGACGAAATTCCTACAGAAAGCACGTCAGTTGGGGAGCAAGGTTATCCTCATAGCCCCATTCTGGCCTCGCGAGATCTGGTTCCCCTTATCTGCGGTCTCACAGTGTAGCTCCTCCTTGGATCCCATCCCTGATCTGATTTCGCATCCTGCAGGATTGCAACCCCCAAACCTGGAAAACCTCAAGCTCGCGGCTTGGTTGATCCAGTTCCACTGATGGCAAGGACTCCTGGTATCTCCTCACCAGTGAAAACCATTCTGGTAGCAGCGCACAAACCTACTACCAGAAAAATTTACAGTAGTAAGTGGAAGTGTTTTTCCATTTGGGCTAGAGACAAGGGTTTGGATCCTTTTACCGTCCCTATCCCGACTGTTCTTGAATTCTTGTCACATATTTTTCATCAAGGAGCCAGTGCATCTACAGTTAAAGTACACTTGGCAGCCATCTCTCATTTTCACATAGGAGATGAGCTGGGATTGTTAGCTTCCGCAAAATTATGCAAAACGTTTTTGAAAGGAATTTTTCCGTTGAAGCCGCCAGTTAAGACTGCGGTTCCACCATGGGATCTGACATTGGTTCTGCAGGCATTAATGAGTCCACCCTTCGAACCGGCTGCTTCGGTTCAATTAAAATTTTTATCCTGGAAAACAGCCTTTCTGATCGCTATTACGTCAGCCAGTAGGGTTTCAGAACTTCAAGCGCTTTGCAGGAGACCCCCTTATGTAATTTTTCATAAGGATAGAGTGTCTCTCAGGACTAACCCCTCCTTTCTGCCCAAAGTGGCCTCTGAATCAAATATTAATCAGTCGATTAATTTACCAGTGTTTTTTTCCCAACTTCCAGAACAAAGGGGAATATAAATTACACAAATTGGACGTACATAGACAACTGCGCTTTTACTTGCACAGGACGAAGGTTACTCGCAGGTCTGATCAATTGTTTGTGCCCTTTGCCAAACCATCCTTCGTTAAGGCTATTACCAAAGTTACTTTAGCAAACTGGATTTCGCAATGCATCATCCATGCTTATTTAGCCTCAGGGAAACCTGCTCCTTCCGGAGTCCATGCCCATTCAACTCATTCCATTGCTACTTCTGCAGCGTTTTGGTCCAGAGTTCCTCTGGATGATCCATGTTCAGCAGCTACTTGGTCCTCTTCTCATAAATTAATTTATCATTATAAATTGGATATGATATCCAGGTGTAGGGCTTCCTTTGGCTCCGCGGTGCTCCGGAATATCCTTTCTTGAGGACCTCCCAGGGTTTTTTTTTAGGTAGCTGGGGACTCTGTCCCACAGGTTGCAGAACAAATGAAGTAACTACTTCAGATAAAGAAGTTATGTACTCACCATAATGTTCCATCTGAGTAGGTACTTCATTTGTCTGCAACCGACCCCCCCCCCCCCATGCCCTCTATCCAGTATCGTGCTTCCTGACTATGAATGACATTGTTCATGCAGATCGGCAGTAGGTTATGGTCCTTGGTCGAGAGTCTTGGTTGTTAGTATAGGCAAACTCGATCTGGCGAAAGGGAGTATGTAGCAGGGGATTATGGGTAAGGGGAGGAGCTAGGAGCTCGGATCTTTTAGCTAGTAAAGCTGCCAGCTTGGATCCGATACCCACAGGTTGCAGACAAATGAAGTACCTACTCAGATGGAACGTTATGGTGAGTACATAACTTCATTTTAACAAAGATCGCTTTCTTCTAGACTTCAGGTCTGTGTACAAGAACCCTAAAAACCTATATAATTGTATGATTAGTTAGTATTGATGTTAAGTTGTCAATCTCGCCTTCATTCTTGCTGGATGGGTTCGGAGCCGAACCTCGGCTCCGACTCGGCTGAATACTAAAGCTCGAGAGCTATTTTTACCGGCTCAAGGCTATCCTATGTTCCTTAATGCTGGGCGAAATATACCCAGATCTTGTTTGCCGCTTAGCTACGAGGTTGTGTTTTTCACCGGCTCCAGGTCGTATATTTTTATTAATAACTTTTGAGGTAGTTTTTAGTCAGTTTTTTATCCTTGTTTGTTCATTTAGTATCAATATAGTTAGCGACTAGTCTTCCCTCCCCTTTAGTTGCTATTTTCCCCCTTTTTTCCACCCTTAAGGTGGTTGGGCCTCTGACCCTCCCCTTGTAGTACAGTTTTCCCGTGTGTGTGTGTGTGTGTGTGTGTGTGTGTGTGTGTGTGTGGAATTCTGTCCTCCTACTTAGTGGTAGTTCCCTTTTTTATAGTAAATTGTTATCATAGTTTAGGGGATTGTGTGTTGTTTTTTGTACAGTACGTCTAAGGATACTAAGGTATAGGGTTTCAAGAAGTGTGACTCGTGCTGTCAGAAGATGTCTCTGACAGATGGTCACACTTCTTGTGTGTATTGTTTGGGCCCTCTGCACCTGCAGGACTCGTGTTCCATCTGCCATGCTTTTAGCCTTAGAGTCCTGCAGGAGCGCAGAAACAAACTTATACTTAGAGGCTTGTTAAAGCCTGAAGATTCCCCGGCTAAGACTATGGCTGGGAAACTTTCAAAGCCCGCCAAATCGTCTGCTCCATGTTCGGAGCCGGCACCAAGCGGTGCTCTTGCTGCCTCGTCTGTTCTGGCCGGAACCAAGGCATCTAGACTTCAGTCGGCTCCGACTTTAGTGTTGGAGCCGTCCCCGAGCAGAAAGCGCTCTAGGTCTCCGTCTCTCGAGTCGGTTAGATCAGCTCCGAAGTCTCCACTCTTGTCGGAGCGGAGCCATAGATCTCATTCCTCTAGGTCTTCCAGGCTTTCGGACCATGACCTCGAGAGGGTAGTCAGCCGGCTTTTAAAGTCGCAGGCACTGGCCCAGTTGCTACATAGCCCGTCTCAACAGACGGGGGCTACCCCTACACCCGCTCAAGTTCTTCCTCCGACTACCATGCTGAGTTCGGAGCCGGAGGTCGTCAAGGTGAGTACTGTGGGGGTGTCGGAACCGATACCCCTGTTGGTTCCTTAGTCAGCTCAGATCCCGTCCCTGGCTCCATCCTTGGAGGGATCCGGGCTCTGAGACTCCCTCGTCTGCTCCGAGGGGGCGAGTGGCATCGGACCCTTGTCTGACCCCGCTGTCCCTCTCAGAGCTTCGGCGTAGGTGAGTTCGGCCCTGACATCTGCCTCGGAGCTGTCCCTCTCGGTGCCGGGGAGAGTGCCCATCTCTTAGGAGTTGGGTCCTTCTTCTCTGCCTGACAGGGGCACTTTTGAGGTGATGAGGAGCGTGCTGGCTCCTATACCGGCACCACGGTCGGCCTCTTCAGCCCCTCCCTCCACCGTGCCTGCTTCGGCCCCTGCCTACCCTCCTGACCCTATGCGAGGAGAACCGATGTTCCAGGCTGCCCCATTGGGCCTTTCTTCCTCTTCCGAGGCCTCCCCTGACCCTGCGGGAGAGCCCCCTCGGAAGAGGACATGTAAGAGGAAACAATGTTGACTCTCCTGAGTCAGTGACTTCTGACACCAACCTGGATAATTCAGAAGGGTCCCCAAGGTCCCCCTCTGAGGACGTCTCCTTTTCAGACATCTTAGAGATCCTCAAACAGAGGGGGAACTGGTCTGCCCTTAACCCTTCCGAGGCCAAGTCGGTGTACTTGGATGCCTTCGGTTCTCGCCCTTCCACTTCCTGGGTGTCCCTGCCTTTCGACCCACTTATGGAGGTAGTGGCTCGGAAGGCGTGGACGGCTCCCGATACTATGGAACCAACTCCCTGGAGGCCCACTAAATTTATTACTGCTCCCACTGATGAGCAGTTTCTTTCCAAGGGTGTTCCCGTGGATGCCATGGTGGTGGCGGCAGCCACTAAGAAGGAGTTGGCCGACCCTTCAGTACCTGTCCATCCTCCTAATAAGGGATCTAGGACGATGGATAGGTATGGCAAGCGGATGTTTTCCTCAGCGACCTTTGCTATGCGGTCGCTGAATTACTTACGCCATTTCACCCGACTTCAGAGGGACCTTCTCAAGGAACTGGGTGAAACGTTGCAGGACCCAACAGCTGCAGGGTCTCAGGCCAAGATCAACTCCCAGCTAGGGACCCTGAACTCTATAGTCAACTCTTCCATGCGGCTCATCTCTTATGCAGCTGATGGAGCGAGTAGAGCCGCAGGTACGGGTGTTGCTCTAAGGAGACACGCCTGGATGCAGCTCTACAATTTTGCTGACCCCTTCAAGGCGTCATTCACTAACACCCCCTTTGATGGTTCTGCTCTTTTTGGACCTCAAGTGAAGGACACCTTAACAAGGTGCGAACAAGAAGGCAAGACTCTCTCTGCCGTGGGAGTCCGTTTTTCCGCCCCTTCTAGACCATATCCTAAGGGTCAAAAGGGTTGGAAAATGTGGTTCCGCAAACCTCAGGGAGTTTTGCCGGATGCACGTGGTGAGCTTCCCTCTAGAGGCAGAGGAGGGAACAATAACAGATGCCGCCCTAGGGGCAGGGGGGGTCCGCAGAATCAGGGTAGCAGAGAATCTTTCTCTGACAAACCCTTTCAGCACCCCTGAGGAGCTGCCCGACTGTCTACCTTCGGAGGCAGTCGGGGGAAGACTTTCGCTGTACCCAGAAGCCTGGTTCTCCCTTACACAGGACAGATTGGTATGGTCAGTCATATCCGAGGGTTACAAAATCCCATTTATCCACACCCCACATCAACCAAAAGGGCCTCTTCCAGACGTTCCACCTGGTCTGAGAGACCAAGCAGCACTAGAAGTTTCAAAGCTGCTTTTAAGAAGAGCCATCCAGCCAGTCTCGGCAGACCAACAAGGATCCGGAATCTACTCCAAATTCTTTTTGGTACCAAAAAAGACAGGGGACTGGAGACCTATTTTGGATCTCAGCAGACTAAACAAATCGGTTCAAAGAACAAAATTCCGGATGGTCACGCTACAGTCCATTCTTCCCTTTCTGGGTCAGGACAATTTGATGTGCTCTATAGACCTTCAGGATGCGTACTATCATAGCAAAATGAACAGGCGCTACAGGAGGTTTGTCCACTTCCGGCTGGGTGCCAGTCACTACCAATTTAGAGCCCTGCCCTTTGGCCTCACCACAGCCCCCAGGGTGTTTACCAAATGCATGGCAGTGGTTGCGGCTCACTTGCGACGTCGAGGATTCCAGGTGTTTCCATATTTAGACGACTGGCTCTTTACTGCCGCCACCACCAGGCATCCGCTTCTTCAAGCCAGGGATTACGCTGTACAAACCTGCAAAGCGCTAGGCATCTCTCTAAATTTCAAAAAATCTGCTTTGTCGCCTTGTCAGCATATTACCTTCATAGGCGCAGTGTTAAACACGGTAGAGTTGTCAGCAAAACTTCCTACGCAAAGAGTATGCGACATTCTCAGTCATGTCCAAGTCCTGCTACAAGAGGACAGGGTCCAAGCCAGGTTTTTACTGTAAATGCTTGGTCTGATGGCTGCAACAATCGCCTTGCTCCCCCATAGCTCGTTTTCATATGCGGATACTACAGTGGATGCTTTTTTCCCAGTGGTCCTTTCAGCAGCTTCCCATGTCACACAGGATTCTCATCACTCAGTCTTGCAAACGACACCTATCGTGGTGGATGGGCTCACCCCAGGTGCTTCAAAGCAGACCGGTTGTTCTCCCTCCTCCGGTTGCCACTGTGACAACGGATGCCTCCCTGATTGGGTTGGGGGGGGGCATTTTCAGGGCAGGACAGTCCAGGGCACATGGCAACCCTTCGAGTGCCACTTGCACATCAATGTCCTGGAGATGAAAGCGGTCCTGTTGGCGTTGCAGGCTATCCAGGACTCTCTTCCCACTGGAACAATTGCAATACAAACAGACAATATGTCTGTAGTATGGTACATCAACAAACAGGGCGGAACCAGGTCCTACCCTCTATCAGGAAGTGCTCAGACTGTGGCAATGGGCGATCTCTTCTCAGTGTTTTCTGGTAGCAAAACACATTCCCGGGAAGTCCAATGTCATAGCAGACAGGCTGAGCAGGGACATTCTCATGCCCTACGAGTGGTCTCAACCAACTAGTAGCGGACCAAATCTTCAGAAAGTGGGGGCAGCCTTGCTGCGACCTTTTCGCAACCCCTCAAAACAGCAAGTGTCAAGACTTCTTCACCCTCTTCCGGGCCTCTCTCCCAGAGACGCTCTAGTCCACAATTGGCCCATGGGTCTCCTTTATGCATCCCCCCCTTTCCCTTAATCACTCTTTTAGTCCAGAAAGCAACTGCCTTGAGATCCAGGATGATCCTCATTGCCCCTTACTGGCCTCGACAAGTCTGGTTTCCGTTCCTACAATGTCATCTACTGGAGCAGCCCTGGCATCTGGACCCTGTACCAGACCTCCTGACCCATCAGTCGGGCAGGCTGCACCAATCCCTGTCATCTCTCAACCTCGCAGCTTGGTTGCTCCACTTCCAACCTTAGCTAGACTTCCCTTAATCTCCCCGTCAGTACGTCAGATTATCCTTGCCTCTCACAAGTCTAACACCAGATGTACTTACGCAAGTAAATGGAAACATTTCTCTATTTGGGCAGAAAGGAACCAAGTTGATCCCTTTACTGCCCCTGTCCAAACAGTTCTAGATTTTCTAGTGGAACTCTTTCAAAAAGGTTCCTCTTCAGCCACTATCAAAGTCCAGTTGGCGGCTATTGCAAATTTCCATGTTGGCTTGTCAGAGTCTAGTGTTATGTCTCACAAGCTCTGAAAAGCTTTTCTGAAGGGTACCCTGTTACTTAGGCCCCCAGTCAAAGACCCTCCTCCACCGTGGGATCTAAATTTGGTACTGTCGTCTTTAATTCTACCTCCTTTTGCGCCTGCTGCCTCCTGCTCGCTAAAACTGCTGTCATGGAAAACACTTTTCTTCGTAGCTATTACCTCAGCCAGAAAGGTTTCTGAACTACAAGCACTTTCTGTGCGCCCCCCTTATCTTGTTTTTCACAAAGATAGAGTGGATGTCCTTCATGGATGCATCTGCAGTCATAACAACTGGGTTGTCCTGTCGTCAGGCAGCCCTTCGGTCGGCCGGATTCCAAAGTCCGGGTCCGGCTTCGGCTGATGTCGCACTTCACCCGACGTCATCTCTGCTGGTCTTCGGGTATAAAGGCATCAGCCGACGCCATTTTCTTCAGTCTTTCTTGCGCGGCGCCAAGCAGAAGCTGTTCGCAAGTGCCGGTCGGTCAGATCCAGAGATTACTACTACCGAATACTCCTTCGAAGACTTCTAAAAGCTAAGTACCCCGTTGGGGACTCTTTCTTGCCTCAGCCGATGTCAGAAAAAGTCAATAACTGTTTAACTTGTGGGAAACAAATACCTCATAAAGATTTCCACTCTTACTGTTTGCCTTGTTTAGGCCCAGACCACGACGTAGCAGCCTGTTCGGCCTGTGCTTCTTTCAACCGACGAACGCTTAGACGTCGGTTGGAGTTTGCCGAACAGTTTTTCGGCTCTGAATTTGCGTACATTATGCCGTCGGATCCTCAGACTACCCAAATTATTAAAAAACGCAAAGAAAAAGACCGACACTCGCGGTCCGCGGTTTCGGCCGAAACCATGGTTAAGCAAACCGCGAGTGTCTCGGTTTCGGCGAAACCGAAAACTGATCAGAGTACAGCCGAATCAATGACTACTACTGAGGTTCCGGTTACCTTACTTGAATCGGCCTCAGAAATTTTACCTACTACAGTGGTTACTAGTGACTTATCAGACACCATCCCTTTGGATGTCTCTACCCCAGCACGTGGTGCTGCTAGGCCTCCTGCAGCCATGTCTATTAAGGCCTTCGCCAGGGCTAAAGCAGCCAAATCTACTAAGTCAGTGCCTGTTAAACCCCCCTCAACCAGGCCCACTTCTAGTTCACAAATGCTTACTCTGGCAGATGATTTAATATCCTTAATTAGGGGATCTCAACCTCACCCAGACAGGGCCTCTCAGCCCCCAGAAAAGAGACCTAGAGCAGAGCCCCTCGAGCCTGTGTCCTCTGATGATTCTGCAGAAGACTCAGATATTACAGACCAGCCAGAGGCTCCTTTCTCCAATTTTGAGGACTCAGATGCTGAAGAATCCATTCCAGCTGCTTCCCCACCAGAAGAATTCTCCTTTGGGGAAACCTTACATGCCATGACAGAACATTTCCAATGGCAGGAACAGGATTTTTCAGACTCCAGAAAAAGACTTAGGACTTTTCTGCACCTACCACAACACAGGCCCTTAGCTATACCTCCTGTCCTCTCTGTTGTGGACAATGCATTTAATGATGTTTGCACTGCACCAGATTCTTTACCTCCAGCACCTGCCAAACCAGATAGATTTTACAGGGTGCCAGACACTCATCATCACCTATACAAGGCCCCTCTTGCAGATCCCGAAACTATATCCCAGGGCCCTAAGGCAGTAGCCTCAACCACAGCAAAAAACCCTATTCCTTCTGAAAGGGAAGCCAGGTCTTTAGACAGATGGGGCAAAAGGTTTACACCTCTGCTACTCTCTCAGCTAGAGCTTTAAACTGTCAGTTTCACATGATACAATACCAAGAGTTTATGCTTGATCAGTTAACTAAAAAGTTATCCTCTGATGACTCTATAGATAAGAAAAATCTATTAGAAATGGTAAATAACATACAACAGGTTAGTAACCATTCCTTAAAATGTGGCTATGATGCACTGGAGGCTTCATTTAGATCAGCCATGACTGGCACAGTGATAAGAAGACATGCATGGCTGAAGGAACAAGTTTTACCGGATCATGTTAAAGCTAAGTTATTAGATGCTCCTATGGATAAGACCAGTTTGTTTGGTACACCTGCCCAGCAGGTAATGAAGAAAATGGAAGAAAAGGCAAAATCTGTACAAACTGTTAAAGATTTCTTGCAGGTTCAGTCCCCCAAGGTTTAGCAGGAACTGGCCTGCCAAAAATTGGTCCTTTCCTGACTCCACAAGATCCCAAAGGGGCAGGAATAGACGCTCCAGAGGCAGAAATCAATCCAGAGGGGGTGCCTACAGAGGACGACAGTGGCAAGGTAATAACAGAGCCACAGGCACAGCCACTACCACTACAACAGGGCAATCACAGTGACTTGATTCTAACTCCGCCTACCAGGGAACAAATAGCAGCACCCTTAGGCGGAAAATTAACCTTATTTTCAAAGAACTGGCACTATATCACAAAAGACAAGTGGATTTTGCAAACCATAGACCAAGGTTACCGCTTCCACTTCCACACTATACCAGTCAACAGAGGAATGGCCAATCTACCTCCAAATCATAAAACAGAAGCTCTACAGCAGATAATGCAATTAACAAAGATGAGAGCTGTGGAAAGAGTACCAATAACAGAACAAGGCAAAGGATTCTACTCCAGACTATTCCTAGTTCCAAGAAAGGAACAAAGTTGGAGACCTATTCTCGATCTGTCCACCTTAAACACATACATCATTGTCCCAAAATTCAAGATGCTGACCCTACAGCAACTTCTTCCCATGCTGGGCAAGGAGTGTTGGCTGGTAACTGTAGATCTCAAGGAGGCATACCTGCACGTCCCCATTCGACCAATTTGCAGAAGATACCTCAGATTTCTTGCAGGATCAGAGCACTATCAATTCTCAGCATTGCCCTTTGGCTTATCTACTGCGCCCAGAGTATTCACAAAATGCCTGGCATCAGTAATCGCCCACTGCAGACTACAGGAATCCAAATTTATCCATACCTGGACGACTGCCTGCTACAAGGGGACAACAAAAGCAAGCTGACAACAGATTTACAAAGGGTCATTTACTTGCTACAAGCACTGGGATACACAGTCAATTTGCAAAAATCAAGGCTGATTCCATCCCAAACAAGGACATTCTTGGCTGAATTGGACACAGTAAAACAAATGGCATTCCTAACTGCAGAAAAACAAAAGATCTCCCTCTTTACTTCTTGGCACTAACAAACCACAGCAAGCTAACAGCAAGAAAAGTTCTGCAGGCCTTGGGCTTCATGGCATCATGCATAATCTTGGTTCCACATGCCAGACTGCATATGAGAAAACTACAGTGGTACCTAAAGATTTTATGGTCCCAACACAGGCACAGCCTAGAAACAGAAATTCCACTAATTCCATGCCTAAAACAGGAGTTCCTATGGTGGGCTCAAGCATGCCAGTCAAACCCAGGCTTACCCTTTCACAAATATCAAGCAAGCCAAACCATCACAACAGACGCCTCAGACCTAGGATGGGGGGCTCACATGCTGGACAAATGCGTGCAAGGATTGTGGACGCAGGACCAACTTCACCTGCACATCAACCTAAAAGAAATGCTGGCAGTAAAACTGGAAATCCAAAAATTCAGACCATTCCTCAAAGAAGGCCATTTGATGATAAGGACAGACAACACCACAGTCTTGTGGTACATCAACAAACAGGGAGGCACTCATTCATACCCCCTATGCAGAATGACTTTGGACCTTTGGAACCTGGAACTCAGCTACAACATCCAGTTACAGGCAATGTTTGTACCGGGAAAGGAGAACACTCTAGCAGACATGTTAAGCAGAACCACCTCGGATGCTCACGAATGGATGCTACACCCGGACATCTTCAAGACCATCGCAAAGAAATGGGGAATGCCACAGATAGATCTATTCGCTTCCCCTCTCAACCACCAGCTCAAAAAATTCTGCACAAGGACATTCCATCCACTTGCATCGAAAGTGGATTCGCTCTCCTTCAGCTGGAAAGGCCTGACAGCATATGCATTCCCACCTCTTCCCTTGATACACAAGGTATTACTAAAAATCAAGGAGGAACGTCCAAGGATAATCCTGATAGCTCCAAACTGGCCAAGACAACACTGGTACCCATTGCTGAGGAGCATGTCTCGGGACAAAATGTGGTCAATACCCCTGATGCCTTTGATGTTAACTCAGAACAACTACAGCATCATGCATCCAAACCTAAAAACGTTGCAGCTGACTGCATGGCACATCACATAGCAGCAACTATTCCAGATCTCTCCCAAAGGGTTAAAGACATTATCCTTGAAGCCCACAGACCTTCAACAAGAAGGAACTATGCAGGGAAATGGAAAAGGTTTGTCATTTGGAGTGCTGAAAGAGGGAAGGATGTGTTGAATAATAGATATGGCTAACATTCTGGAGTACTTGGCAGAGCTTCTACATACAGGCCTGTCCTATTCCTCCATCAAGATACATGCATCAGCTATTTCAGCAGAATACAGCTTTGATCCACCTATCTTCTCACATCCTCTACTCAGGCAGTTCCTCAGAGGGATCAAGAATGTAAAACCTCCTAGGAAACCACCACTGCCAGCTTGGGATTTGAACTTTGTGCTAGAAAAGTTGACACTCGCACCTTTTGAACCAGCAGCAACAGCAGACCTACAGCATCTTTCATGGAAAACTGCTTTCCTACTGGCAATAACCTCAGCAAGGAGGGTTTCTGAACTTCAGGCCCTAATGGCAGTACAACCCTTCCTAATCTTCCACCAAGACAGAGTGTCCATGAGGACTAATCCTACATTTATGCCTAAGGTGGTATCCAGAGTGTCCCTAAACCAGGCAATCCACCTACCTACCTTCTTCCCCAACCCACAAAACAGAGGGGAAAGAATGCTGCATACCTTGGATGTACACAGACAGCTACGCTACTACCTGGACAGAACAAAATGTAACAGAAAAACTGACCAGCTTTTTGTAGCCTATGCAACAGGAAGGAAGGAAAAGCAATTTCCAAACAGACAATCTCCAAATGGATAGGAAATTGCATACAATTCTGTTACTCCTTCCATGGAAAACCAATTCCACAGAACATACGACCTCATTCTACAAGAGCAACAGCCACTACCACAGCCTTCTTACGAGGAGTGGCAACCAAGGACATTATTGAGGCGGCTACTTGGACCTCCGTGCATACATTTGCCAAGCATTATAATTTACCTCTGTATTCCAGATCCCGAGCAGGGTTTGCCACTGCTGTACTGCAAAGGATCCTAACCACACCATAATCTATTCTTCCTCCTCCCCTAGTTGGCTATGGTATTCTACCCAGTTGTTATGACTGCAGATGCATCCATGAAGGACATAGTACAGTTTTGTACCTACCATAAATGTAGATGTCCGAACTGGATAGCATCTGCACTCAGGATTATCCTCCCTCCTTCCCCTCTGTGGTACTCCTAGGGTATTTACCCTCCTAATAGCTAGCTGGTGGGGGGGAGTCTCTTATGGTGTATTTGTTTGTATATATGTACATACATGCTTATGTTTTGTGTTTGCCTTCTATCCTTTGGGAAACATTGGCATTTTTACCCAAAATTTAGCCTTCCAAGAGGGCAACTGGCATCTGGGGCAAGAAACACTGAAGAAAATGGCGTCGGCTGATGCCTTTATACCCGAAGACCAGCAGAGATGACGTCGGGTGAAGTGCGACATCAGCCGAAGCCGGACCCGGACTTTGGAATCCGGCCGACCGAAGGGCTGCCTGACGACAGGACAACCCAGTTGTTATGACTGCAGATGCTATCCAGTTCGGACATCTACATTTATGGTAGGTACAAAACTGTACTTTCTTAGGACAAATCCATCCTTTTTACCTAAGGTACTCTCAGAAAAAAATCTGAATCAGACCATTGATCTCCCAGTTTTCTTTCCAAATTACACTGATAGAGCTGAGAGAAAATTACATTGCTTGGATGTCCATAGGCAACTCCGTTTCTATCTGGATAGAACCAAGCCAACAAGAAAATCAGACCAACTCTTCTTGTCTTACGCCGAAGGGAAGCAGGGCCTTCCGGTTTCTAAAGTGACCTTGTCAAGATGGTTAACCTCTCTTATCTCTTTGACCTATCAATTGAGGCATAAGGAGCTCCCTACCAAGCCTAGAGCTCATTCAACTAGAGCATTAGCTTCCTAAGCTGCTTTTCAGGCGAGATTACCTATGGGACTCTATTTGTGCAGTGGCCACATGGGCCTCTCCTCATACCTTCATCTCTCATTACAAACTGGATATTGCCTCCAGAAATAGGGCTGATTTTGGTTCCACTGTACTCAAGAGTCTGTTCCACTGAGCCACCAGGGACTAAGGTGCTAGGGACGCTGTCCCATCCAGCAAGAATGAAGGCGAGATTGACAACTTAACATTAAGAAGTTATGTACTTACCATAATGTTCCATGTTAGTTGTCTTCTTCTTGCCTTCTTTCTTGCGTCCCACCCTCCATCCCCCGAGCCTGGAAAGACCTAGAGTATTGGGTGAGTTTTTTCCTTGTCACCAGGATTTATACCTTCAACTAGGCTCTTCCTCCCCTTTGGTACCACTGGTGACAGGCAGGCTGTAGGGTTTATATTTCTACATAGCTCTCATTTTTGTCTCTTTCTAGTGGTGGGACATGTCTGTCCATAGTGTTAGCTATCAAATGAGATCTGGGTATATTTCACTTAGCATTATGGGACATAGGATAGCCTTGAGCCGGTAAAAATAGCTCTCGAGCTTTAGTATTCGGCCGAGTCGGAGCCGAGGTTCGGCTCCGAACCCATCCAGCAAGAAAGAAGATGAGAAGAAGGCAACTAACATGGAACGTTATGGTAAGTACATAACTTCTTATTATTACATGTCATTTTGAATAAAGTGGAAAAAAGAACCAGAAAAAAAATAAAAATAAGAAAAAATGTATGTATGATGATGGAAACAATATATACACTTAAATTTCAACTGATTTAAAATGGTATTTAAAACCAATTTGTAGAATAAAATAAAATACAATTAGTCATGTAAACAATGTGTCAATTTTCTAAGTTCCAGTGCACTTTTAATTCAACAGTAGTAGTTTAGTCCAGGCTTCCTAAGAGAGTTCAGCTTTAATTGCCACATGAGTTCATGTTTCTCCAGAATTTTCGGGATGTCTCCTTCAAGATCACCCATGTCTATGCGATCCAGGATCTGGAACTTAAAACCTATGTGTCTTTTATGAAAAGAAAGGTGTTTGGCTAGTGCATTAATTTTACATCCAGAGCGGATTTTTGACAGATGACATGAAATCCTACGCTTGAGTTTATTTACAGTCTTGCCCACATAGAATGCATCACATTCATTGCACTGTGCCCTGTAAATTACTTTTTTAGTGTTACAGTCACCTCATGCACTGGTTTTCATGTGACAATTAAAGCTGAACTCTTTTAGGAAGCCTGGACTAAACTACTACTGTTCAATTAAAAGTGCACTGGAACTTAGAAAATTGCCATATTGTTTACATGACTAATTGTATTTTATTTTATTTTATTCTACAAATTGGCTTTAAATACCATTTTAAATCAGTTGAAATTTAAGTGTATATTTTGTTTCCATCATACATACATTTTTTCTGGTTCTTTTTTCCACTTTATTCAAAATGATGTATAATAACAATACTAACTAATTATACAATTACATAGGTTTTTAGGGTTCTTGTACACAGACCTGAAGAAGTCTAGAAGGACGAAAGCGATCTTTAACAATAGGTTATGAAAATAGAAATTGATTTTTACATGCAAAATGTATATGTATATATTTACATATATTTTTTGATTGCCAAATGAACTAAGGTTGATGTATTTCCAGCCATGTAGTGTATTGTCTTGGATAAAATCACAGACTTAATAATCTACTTAATAATTTGGTTAAATAAAAGAGGTACCACATCATTATAAATTTTATTTAAAGTACATAAGGGTTATATATTATTATGGCAGCTACTAAGTAGGGCAGGACCAGCTCGAATGTCACACTGATGGGGGAAGGGATGTGAATTTAACATGTGTACCAATAACACTTTATTTTACAACACAATAAACTACTCCCATGCCTGATAAAAAGTGTATGTGTATATATATATATATATATATATATATATATATTTAGAAAGCTTGTGAGGAAATTATTACTCTATTTTTGTTTTACTTGGATCGCTTGTCTGTGTACTTAAAGGATTTTCGACTGGAAACAGAATGCCTGCCTTGCTTGGATTACTTTCGAATACTTTCGAATACTTAGTAATGCTGTACAATTATATATTTTCTATTATTACTTTTTATTTTGTTTTGACTTGAGTTTAGATTCACTATTTCTACTTACTATTGTCTGATCTGATTAATATACAGTGATTAACTAGAATTATATGGACTGAAAGTCTTCCACACAGAGACGTTTCTTGCACTGTTTTGTTTTTGGACCCACTACATTTTAATGGGTTGTTTTGAGACTTTGGGGATACCACGGAGATTACTTGTTTTTTGTATATAAAGGATACCTACTTGCACATTCCTATTCACCCACTTTTCAGAAAGTTCCTCCACTTCTCAAATTCTGCACACTGTCAGTTCTGTGCTTTACCCTTTGGTCTCTCTACAGTCCTAAGAGTATTCACAAAATGCTTGGCTCAAGTCATGACATTCGCCAGGACAAAGGAAATACAACTTTTTCCCTATCTGGACGACATCCTTCTCCAGGCTACATCAATTTCCATGGGCTTGGAACACCTGCAGTTCACCATCTCCCTCCTAACATGTCTGGGATTTACCATAAATCACAAAAAATCCTGTATGATTCCCTCTCAAGATCATGTGTTCCTAGGATGTTGGATTTTGACAAGGGAAATGATGGCTTGCCTACCACCAGAAAAAATTCTGATACTCTCATCCTTCTTCGAATAGATCCTCCCTGTCAAAACCATCTCAACCTGGGAATTCCTCAGAATTCTAGGATTCATGGCCTCCACTATCCCCGTGGTTCCCCAGGCAAGGCTACACATGAGGAAGTTCCAGTGGTATCTGAGAACTGTTTGGAAACACCTACATCCACTAGAGTCCATGATCCCGATGCTTCCACGCCTGAGCAGGGAACTGAGGTGGTGGATCTCCCAGATTCAGTCAAATCCTGGTCTGCCCCTACAGCCCTCATCCCCCAACCAAGACCTCTTTACAGATGCTTCAGACACAGGCTAGGGTGCAACATTAAGAAAATGGAGAGTGAGGAATGCATGAACCCCCACTCAACAAAAAGATCACATCAGTATTACACGGACTCCCACTCAAAAAAAAGATCACATCACTATCAAGGAAATGATAGCCTTGATATTGGTCTTGGAAATTGTAAAGGGTCAACTTCTACCAGGCACCCTGACGTTACCACTGTTCTGTGGTACATCAACAGACGGGGGGGGGGCAGCAAAGTCCTACCTCCTGTGCAGACTAGCACTGCAGTCTTGGGAAATTGCCCTTGAGAAACATCCTTCTCCCAGCAGTATATATCCCCTCCGCAAACAATGTGATGGCAGATTCATTAAACAGGACCATCACCCTGTCTCACGAATGGATGCTGAACAGGGAAGTGTTTCTGGACTAGGTCCATCGATGGCGTATTCCGAATGTGGATCTCTGCCTCCCCCATGAACAAACAGCTCCCAACCTTTTGCTCTAGGGCTCCACAACCAGAGGCTTGGAAGTTGGACACTGTCTGAGTCTCTGGGAAGGGGATGTACACTTATGCATTCCCCGCTTCTGTCTCATTCAGAGAGTCCTGCTGAAAATTCTGAAGGACCAGCCTCATATCTTGCTGATGATTCCCTATTGGCCAAGGCAGTATTGGTTTCCCCTACTATTTCACCTAGCCAAGGGCAATCGCCACAAGTTACTCCACCTAATAGATCTGCTCACACAGGACAAGGGAACACACTATACACCCCCAACTGTCCACACTGAACTTCACTTTGTGGGTGATCGGGCATTGATTCCCTTCAGACACCAATACACAGAGGACATGATCCAGGTTCTGCAGGAGGCCAGAAAACAAACTACTAGAAAATCTTACTTGTCAAAGTGGAAGAGATTTTTCTTATGATGTCAGAAAAACAGCTTGCAACCACTGATGGCAGTGCCCCCAGTGGTCTTGTCCTATCTGTGTGACCTTATGAAGTCTGGACTGTTATATTGTTCCATTAAAATTCACCTGTCTGCCATCTCCGCATGCTTGCCAGTGATACCACCCTTGGCATCTAGGTTAGAAGTCAAACTCTTTGAGGGGGGGCACTATATCTCAGGCCCACAAGGAAGCCCATTGCACCTCCTTGAGATCTAAACTTTGTCCTAGAAAAGTTGACACTGCCACCCTTTGAACCAAAGACTGCACCCTCCAATGCTCCACTTGGAAGACTATACTCTTGGTGGCCATCACCTCAGCCAGAAGGGTATTGGAACTCCAGGCCCTTATGGCAACCCCCCTTTACGGGCTTCCACAACGACGGGGTATGTTTGCGTGCTAACCCTACATTCATGCCTAAAGTGGTCAAGGAGCTGTCCCTAAACCAGACCATCAGTCTGCCAATTTTTTCCTCTCTCCATAGAACCAGGCAGCCAGAGAGGATACTTCAGTCCCTGGAAGTACACAGACACCTCATGTACTATTTGGCCAAAAACAAATCCTTCCGCAAGTCTGACAGGCTCTTTACCATTCAAGAGTCCTGGGTCAACCTGTTTCCAAGCAAACAATATCCTCTTGGATATCTAAACCCATTTCTTTCTGTTACACTAACCATGGTAGGTCACTACCAGCCCCAGTAAGGGCACACTCCACCAATGCAATGCCCTCTTCAAGGGCGTTCCTTAAAGGGTTGGACATGGCTGCTATCCTCAAAAGCAGCTACTTGGTCCTCAGTCCACACATTCACTAGATACTACAAACCGGATATGGTCTCTAGAGCCAGGGCAGGATTTACCAGAGCCATCCTTCATGGATTTGTGGAAAGTGCTTCTGATCCACCACCCCTTCATTAGGACAGGAGCTTTTGCACTATCCCTGATGTCATGAGTACAGCAGCATATGAATAGAAGGACATAGTACTGTTGTGTAAGAACTTACCATAACCTTAGATGTCCTTCTCTTCTCTATGCTGCTGTATAGTTTCCCACCCAGTCTTCCCCCTCTCACTTGCCTGATTCCTGTTTCCTGGAGTACTCACTCCATAGTTGCTAATTCCCATTACATTCAGTTCTGAGAAAGGTGCGTGCTGATGTCCGCTTTATACCAGATGTCCGTTTACGGCCAGCGTCCGAGAGAGGTGCAGGACATCATGCGCACCCTAACAGTAGCATTTAACTTTTGTATAACGTCCGGACGTACGAGAGTTCACCAGAGGCAAACTCCCAGATGTCATGAATAGAGAAGAGAAGGACATCTAAGGTTATGGTAAGACGTCCTTCATGGATGCATCTGCAGTCATAAACAAGTGTTGGGTCCCTGTGCTGCAGCCAGCCAGTCGGCCGGATTCCAAAGTCCCGGTCCGCCTCGCCGGATGTCGCACTCCACCCGACGATCTGTTGGTTGCTGGTCTTAGTGCCATCAGATCAGCCGACGCCATTTCTTCTTCTTTGCCGCCAAGTGGCTTCAAGCTGTCGCGGTTCGCCGGGTCGGATCCAGAGATTACATTACTTACTTTCTACTAATATCCCTACTTCTAAGCTAGTTCTTTACCTCGACCTTTTCTTAGCTTGCCTGTCAGAAAAGTTAACAATTGTTTAACCTGTGGGAAAAATATAATTTAAAGATTTCCACAGCTTTGTCACCTCCCTTGTTTAGCCTAGCAGCCTGTTCGTACGCCTGTTCGGCCTGGTTCCTTCTTAACCAGGGCACGCTGGAACGCGCCTGGAGTCGGAGTTTCGGTGCTGATTTTTGTACCGATTTTGCAGACATTTCCGCGTGGATCCTCCGACAAAAACGCAAAGATAAAGACAAAGATAAAAGGGGGCGATTCGGTTTCGGTTTCGCCGAAACCACGGCAAACGTGTCCTTGCAAACCCCGGTTTCGCACTGCCTGCTGTAAGAACAGCCTCAAAGTAACTACAACACTGAGGCCCTGCTACAAAATTGAATCAGAAATTTTATTGCACTAATTCACTCATTTTGGTTGACTTATCCCCCCAGCACCCCTACCCATCCCTCTGGTCCCCAGGACCTCAGTGCTGCATCCAGATGGGCTGCCATGCGTTCATTAGGGCCAAGAAGGGCCTGTAAGCAGGGCAGTGTAACCCCAGGCCCTCTACCAAACCCTCATCTAGGCCAGAAGATTTAATTAATTAACTCTTCTTAATCTCAAATTCACAGGGAATCAGAGCTCACCAGACTCCCCACCCAGGGCCTTCTCAGAGCCCAGAGAGCCTTCCAGCCAGAGAGCCTCCTGAGCATGTGTCAGATGACCAGTCTGCTGATGAGACAGACATGAGTGATTTCCCTGAGGCTCCCAGCCCAAGAATCCAGCTATGTCCAGCTGAAATCCACCCCAAGAGCTTCCCTTTCAGAAGGCATGCCCTTGCCCAGAATGGCAGCAAATGCCACAACAGTTTTTCAGAATTTTACAGGACCAAGACTTACTTAGACTTTTCTTAGGACTTTTCTGCACAGGCCCTAGCTGTCCTGTTTAGGATGATGTCAATATGATGCTCTCAAGTGGATGATGCTTTCCCCAGTGTTGCCTCCCCAGACCCTTCTTACCCAGGCCCCCTTTAAACTCTGCCCATTTTACAGGGTGCCACCAGACTCCAGAAACCTTTACAAGGCCCCACCCAGCAGGCTAAGACCCTATATCCCACAGTCCTCCTTCTGAAAGCTCTTCACAGTTAAAACCCTATAAAGTCTGAAAGGGAAGCAAGGTCACTACCCAGATGCTAAGAAAGGTAAGGTCTCACTTCAGCTTTCAGCTCAGACCAAGCACTGTCAGTTGAGTGATCGATACAATAATAAACTAACTAGCTGATCAACTGTTAACTAATAAATATTGAATCTGGTAACAAATAACATGTATTTAGTTATTATTCCTGGTTAAATGGCTATGATGCACTGGAGGTTTGTTGGCTGCATGCACGGAGGGCACACTAGAAGAAGGCATTAGATCAAAGGGCATAAGAAGGCATGCATGGCTATGGCAAAGTGATTTTAACCGATCAAGTACAGCTAAGACAAGTTGATGCCCCACACCCTGCCAGCAGGTGTTTGGTACATGGAAGAAAAGGGTTAAAAAGAAAGAGGGTTAAAGAAGAAAATCTGTTCAAACAAAAAAAGAGCAGGAAACTGTGGCCTCAAAAGGTTTAGCAGGAACTCCACCTGCCAAAATTGGTGGTTTCCTGAATTTTTCCAATTTCAAGAAACCAATCCAGAGGAGGTGCTCCAGAAAGAGGCGGTGAGGAGGTGCCTACAGAGGCAGGAGGTGCACAAGGTAGGAACAGAGCAGAGGACCCACAGCCACTTAGACTAGCCACCCGCCACCACACCAGGACAACCCTAACCGGCCTACCAGGGAACAAGTTAGGACTAAGCTACTCCAACTGGCTACTAATTTTCAAAGGAAAGTTACTACATAACAAAAAGACATGGACTACTACAAACACTTTTTACCTCCCAAAAGAAAAACTTCCATCCAGGACCACCAAAAAATTCCAAACCAAAAGCCCTCCTCCACAAAACAGAAACTCTAAACAAAGATAACAAAGTGAGCAGACATGAGAGCAGTGGAAAAAGCAAACACAGCAGAACAAGAGTTCCAAGAAAACTCCAGAAAGGAAAGGGTTCCAAACAAATACTAAAAGTTGAGTACCAAAAAATGAAAGGTCCACCTTAAATATAATTATCATTGTCCCATACATCAAAATGTTGACCTGGGCAGCAACTCTCTACTGATGCTGAACCTGGAGTCTTGCTGGTAACTCTAGATCTCAAGGAGGCCTCTAGATCTCTTCCTTATCTTCGACCAGCACTTTCACCATACCTCAGGATTTCTTCTTATTTCAGAGACCATCAGAGCACAGCAAATGCCTTGCATATCCCATGCTCTGTGAGTATCTTCACAAAATTCAAGGCATCAGTAATATCCATTGGCACTTACAGGAATGCTAAAGTTACAAATACCTAAATTTGACACTGCCTGGGACAAAAGGGTCATTTAGACAACACATTTACAAAGACACATTTATAATTTAAAAAAGGACTGGGGATACAAGTCAATTTACAAAAGTCAAGGCTACAACAAATGGAAACAAAGACATTCTATTCCTGGAATTGACACAGTAAAACAAATGGCATCTCTGACTTTGGCAAACAAAAAAGAAAACAGTTCCGCTTTTTGGCACTAAATAACATGAACAAGCACAGCAAGAATGATTTCTAAAGCCTTGGGCTGGGCAGCATCATGCATAGGAAACTCTTAGTTTGCCCTTAAGAATATGAGGAAACTACACAGATACCTAAAGAAGAAATTTACCCAACCAAGACATGGTCTAGACACAGGTTCCCACTAATTCCATGCCAAACGCAGGAGTTCCATGGGTGGGCCTTCCTCCAAGTCCAACCCAGGCCTGCCCTTCCCAGAGCAGAGAAGAACCAACCTTGCATGGGACATGCACATCACGACAAAGTATCAATGGGGCACAGACATGCTGGACAAATGCGCAAGGATGTTGGACAGATGCTCAAGCAGTAAACTGCATTCCTCAAAGTTCAAACCATTCCTCAAAGAGGGCCAAATGACAAGTTGGAACCATTCCACAAATTCATCCAGCACTCATTAAGGAGGGATCACCAGCTCACACCATTATGCAGAATGACCTTGGAGCTAGCATGCATTCATACAGCTATGCACTCAACCCTACAGGCAATAGATGTTGGCACTCAGCTGCAACTACTGGTTACAGGACATACTAAGCAGAACGGAGGAAATACTCACTCAAACATAGAATTACTAACCACTGATGCCTACCTAATGGAAGCTGCACCCGACATCTTTCAAGACTATCTCAAACAAATCTCCAAAACCACATCTATGGAAATTCAACCCACCCTCAGAAGGACACTCCAAAAACACTGCACAAGGACCCTCACTCTCCTTCGCACACAAGGGATCACCAGCATACTTGGAAGATCTCCCAAGGATGATTTCGCCCTCTTCCAACTGGCCACAAGGAACTACGCCCAATCATAATCTAACGCCCAAGGATAATCCTGATACAACCAAACTGGCCATGGATGTGAACTGGACCACTACTGACTGGCATGGAGTATCTGGTACAGGGTTAATACCCCATGTGCCCAATGATGTTAACTCAGAACATGCATCAGCATCTTCACGAAGCACTAAAGACATGCAACTGACTGCATGGAACCCAACCCTAGCAAGAAATCCAGAACAAAGACCAAAGGACAGTCAACAAGATTCTTGAAGAGGACCCTTCAACAAGAAAGACTTTGTCTGGAAAATACCGAAGGTTTGTCAAGACTCTACCGAAGAGGATGCTCTAATCAAAACACTGGCATCTAACATTTCAAACTTCAACATAAAAACTTCTTGCTTCAGGCTCGTCCCACTCCTCCAGGCAATTTCTACATGCATACCTTATTGATCCTCTCCAAGGCTTATCCTCCAGTTTTTTCAAGACCCTTTGCTCTGCCAGTCTCTGTGGTTAACCTCCCTTTTAAAACCAGGAAACCTCCATCACTACCTTGGGACTTGCAAAAAAAACCTAGAAAAGGACCCTTTTAACTCTTAAACGGATGCAGCAACACCAGACCACCAACACCTGTTTGAACCTACTGCAATCCTACTGGCAAAGGAGGGTTTTCTTGAGGGTTTCCTTACTACAGGCCTTAATGGCAAATGAACCCTTCCTAATCTTTCCATTTAAGATAGATCCCTACAACCCATGCCTCTAACAGAGGATGCAGAAGGTGGTTTAAAGAGTATCTTTAAACCAGAGAATTCATCACCAACCCACAACTACATACGTTTAACAGAGGCAATCCAATGAGAGGTACCTTGGATGTACATAGACATACACGGAAAGAATTTGGAATCTTAGAAAAAAATTCAGATCCTCTGACCAACTTTATGTATGCCTATAACAGGAAAGATAGGTTATTTCCAAACAGACAATGCTACCTATACAAGGAAATTGCATTACGGATTTTTACCTTTCCATATTAAACCACCCATCCAACAAGGACCTATATTCTCACAGAGCCACTACCAAAGCCAGATGCCGATTTACGGCAACTAGTGGCAACCAAGGGGCAGCTTGAGGCGACCTCTAAACATACTCCTATTTACTGCAGCCCAAGCATTATAATTTTATTCTTTATTCTAGATCCCAGCAGGGTTGCTGTGCTGCAAGGGATCTTTTACCTCTTTATAATCTATCTACTCCCATATCCTCCTGTTGGAACCTGCATGGTATTCACTCATTCATAGGACTGCAGATCATAGATGAAAGGACATAGTAGTACATTGTACCCCTTGTACCTGTAGATGTCCCAACCGGATAGCACATCTGCAGTCAGGATTGGATCCCTCCTTGTAGATGTGTAATTCTAGGGTTACCCTCCTAATAGCTCCCAATGGGGAGTCTTCCCGGTATTTGTTTATATGCATGTACATTGCATATATTGTTGTGTTTACTCCTTTCTTACACAACAGTAGTTTTTTCAAGGGCTGTTAAAAAGAGAAAAGTAATGTAGTATGGGTGCTTACACCTGTTTGGAATTTGTCGAAGTAAATGATCGTTAGTTTTACCTGGAAATAAATATTTGATAGATTAAGTAATATTTTGAGAGAGAGAGAGACTTTAGAGCAGATAGAAATTACAAATGTGTCTCGTAGCAGATAAGTTTCTCCCAGTAGTGAACAGGTAAATGGAATGAATTATTTAGATTGCACAGGCATGAAACAAAATGCAGATTTCAAATCTCTGTTTATTTAAGCTTGTCAAACTTGTTTGTTTGTTGTAGGTTCGGTTTGACGGCATAGGTGGACTAAGTCATCATATTCGTGCATTGAAGGAGATGGTTGTGTTTCCACTTCTTTATCCAGAAGTATTTGAACGATTTAAAATTCAACCACCAAGGTAGGTTACTTAGTGCTGTGGCTGTCAGCTAGAGAGAGAGAGTGGGACTAAGTGTTGTTTAATTACTAAATGTACAAGTTTACTTCTGGATGTGCACTTGTTAAAGGCTACTGACTCTCAAATCTTCATTGGGTAGAGAACTCTGTTGAATGCTGTTTCCTGTATAATACTTTCTTGATCGGATTAGTCCCAATAGTCTAGTGGCCTCTTTCAGGGGAAGAGTGTATGCTAGTATGGGAAATATGGGCAGGGCATTGGAGATATTCCCCTACTCTTTCCAGGGCTCTTTGTGTGGTGATCACTAGAAAGCACCAGAGGGCTGTTGCTGGTGACCACTGTATCTAAGATGGAGGGCAGGGAGTGGAGATGAGCTGGAGAAGAGGAAAGCAGAAAATCTGATGTCAGTTTTCATTCATCCTCAGCATATGTGTCTTGGATCTGACTTGGCCGTTAATACAGCTCGCGGAAGTCCTACAAATTCTTGAGCTCTTCCCTCCCCGCAAAGTTCTGATCCCCTCTCACCTCAGATCTCGTTTGCCACTTTCACAGAGACATGGTTGCCGATAGCCCTCAAACGTTCTTTGGGTGATAAATAATTTTTTTAGATTATACCTTTTTTCCTCTCATTTACTCCTTTTTTTAGTGTAAACTCTCCTGTTATTCTCCTACGACCTTTTTTTTTTTTGGTCCTCCTAATTACCATCGTTATTTTCCCTACACTCTTTCCTTTTCTATACACACACGCACACAATTTCTACTACAACTATCTTTATCCCTTTATTGTCTGTCTGGGGCATGTGTGAGAGTTGCATTCTACTTGTAGAATACAGTCTATTTCCTGGACATGTCTAGAGAATGATTCAAGAAGTGCAAGTAATGTGGACACAAAATGCCCTTTTCATGCAGGCATTCTTTGTGCATCTACTGCTTGGGACTGGATCACCTCAACCAGCAATGTGACATTTCAGAGGCCTTTAATCCTTGGGCCTTCACAAAGTGTAAGAATACACTGATCCTGAAAGGGCTGTTGCTCTTATCTTTTTTTTTTTTTTTATATATATTATACAGGCTATTGCTGGAGCTCAACTTTTGACCTCTAAGCATAGAGACCATTCCAAATGGTCCAGATCAGCCAAAGTTCCTTCTTCGTCAGAGCCAAAAAAAGAAAGTGCCGAGGTCGGATCCAACATCTCCAGTGGCATCCAAGCTGTCTTATCTACCAGAACTTGTCACCAGACCTGAAGAGTATGACTGCTCTGGATCCTAAGACCTCCAGTCCAAAGCCCCTTCTTCTGATTGCTAATTTGCTGTTTTAAGACCCAGTTCCATCTAGGGTGCCCACTTCCTTTCTTGAGAGGCACTCTAGGCCTGCATTGATTGCGTCCTCTCGCTCTACTAGGAGTCTTACAGAGGCAGATGTGGCTAGGATGGTAAGAGAACTAGTCAAGGAGAAACTTCAGAAGGGTGCCCTTATGTTTCCGACCCCATCGGGTCAGGGACTCCCTCCAGCATCATCTACTCCTCTAACTCAACCTGAGGCTTCTGAGTTGACAGATCCAAGTGCTCCAGGCCCATCTGTCTCAGATCCAAGAAGACTGGTGTCTTTGGATCCAACAGTGACTGAGCTCATTGGCTCTGATACGTTTGGATCCAGACGGCTCTTGAATCCAAAGCTTTCGCATCAGTTCCAGGGGGGTTAGATCGACTTTGAGATTTTCAAAGCTTTCTCTTCCTCTCAGAGCTTTTGTGCTTGATAGCTCAGTTCTGGCTTCCTCCTTGGGTGGACAGCCAGTGGGGAAGGGGGAGCCAGCAAACCAGGGACTTCAGCTGTCTGCTCTGTTGGTCTCCTCCCAGGGGAGGTAAGCCTTTGAGGTAGTGAAGAAGGGTCTTCTCTGTGTCCACATATCAGGTGGGCCCCCCCTTGGGTCTACTCCTGACCTTGTCACATGATCCTCACTGTTCTACACCTATGGAACAGCCAACCCAGAGCTTCCAGTCTACCCAGTCTGGGATCTCCACCTCTTCTGATATTTCTCCAGACCACCCCACTGAGGAAGTTCCTAGGAAGAGGCAATGTAAGAGGAAATACTGTACTCACCAGAAGTCTCTCTCAACACTGATGCTGACTTTGAAGGACCTGAAGACATCTCCTTTGCAGATATCCTAGAACTCCTGTAACAAAAGGGTGTTTGGCTTGCTCACAACCCATCTCCGGAAGAGTCTGTATACCTGGAGATTTACAGGACTGGCCTGTCTAACTCCTGGGTAACCCCCTCCCAACAAATTGGTGAATTTAATTTGGTGGAAGGAACCTGTCTCAATCAAACCCACCCCCAATAGACCAGATAAAATTATGGCACCACCAATAGAAAAGGAACTTGCCTAAGAGAAAGTTGATCTGTTCATCCACTTAACAGACAGTGTAGGGTGACGGACAGACTGGGGAAGTGGGTGTGTGCTTCAGCCTTTGCCATACGTTTGTTGAATTATGTAGCCCACTTCATGAGACTGCAAAGGGACTTACTTGAAGAACTTTCTATCTCATTAACAAGGATCAGTGTGGAGGGAAGCCCAGAGTTCTGTGGCCCCTCAGTTGACTACCTTATCTGTTGTGAACTCATTCATGTTGCATATTGCCAATGCAATGGAGGTGCCACACTGGTGGCAGGATGTTCTTAGTGTTTCACTGTTGCAGTCATTACATTTGGGTTATCTGCTTGCAGTAGCCCTCAGTCGGCCTGATTAACAAAGTCTTGGGTCCTGCGTTGGTTGCTGTCCCTCCTTCCATAACGTCAGGTTGTCAGGGGTATAAAACATGCAGCTGACGCCATTACATCAGTCTTTCTTGCCATGCGGTGCCCGAAGCAGAAGCAGTTTGCAAGTGCCAGTTGGCCAACTCCTGAAATTTTCGTTTTTGAGTTTCAGAACTGAAGTCTTCAACTAAAGCTAAGTACCCCGTTGGGGAAACTTTTTCTTGCTCCTTACCGATGTCAGTAAAAGTTAATAATTGCATTACTTGTGGAAAGCAAATACCTCACAAAAATTTTAATTCGTACTGTATTCATTGCCTAGGCCCTGACCACGACGTACCTTGCTGTCGGCTTTGTGCTTTATTTAATCAGCACACTATCCGTTGTCTGTATATTTTTGCCTCTAAATATTTCGGTTCTCAGTTTAATTATCCAGAAATGTCAGTTAGCCATCCGACTACCAAGATTCTGAAAAAACGCAAAGATAAAGGCAGAGACAGGCCACCGAGATCCAAAGCTGCCGACGATGCTTCTCCTAAGCCAGTCGCCAGTTCGCCGGTACTCAGTGAGGTGCTTTCACAGCCCCTGATACCCACTACTTCTGAGTTGCAGGCCTCTACTGAGACCCATTCGGAATCCGGTGTGCCACGAGATGCTTCAGCTGTGAAACCTGCGGATGTGTCTATCTTGGATGGGTCCGGAGCCGCTGTGCAGGCACCGGCTTCTGAGGGTGTATGTAGGACTACGGGCTTGCATATTAAACCGACACTTCCTTCTTCATTTAGGCCAAAATCTCACACCATACCCAAGAAACTGGCGCCCAGGCTGCATGCTCAGGCCTGTATGCCTAAAAAACAAATGATAAGAATGGCTGAAGATCTTATAACTCTAATCAGGATGCGCCAACCCCCCCCTTCTAAGAGACCTAGTACTGAAGTTGTTGATGAATCTTCTGACCAGGATTCTGATTTTTCTGATGTTCGTGTTTCACTGTTGCAGTCATTACAATTGGGGTATCCTGCTGACAGGCTACCCGCAGTCAGCCCGAGTTCCAAATCCTAGGTCCATTGTCTGTTGCTGTCGCCTACTCCCTGACATCAGCGCGCCAGGGGTATAAAAGAGGCAGCCAACACCATTTTCTTCAGTCTTTCTTGCTGCGCGGTGCCTGAAGCAAAAGCAGTTCGCAAGTGCCGGTCGGCCGACTCCTGAGATTTTCAAATTCGAATTTCAGATCCGAAGTCTTCATTAAAGCGAAGTACGCCGTTGGGGAAACTTTTTTCTTGCTCCAGACTGATGTCAGAAAAAGTTAATTGTATTTCTTGTGGGAAGCAAATACCTCATAAGGATTTTCATTCTTACTGTATTCCTTGCCTAGGCCCTGACCACGATGTTGCTAGTTGTCGGTTTTGTGCTAGATTTAACCAACACACTATTAAGCGTCGGTATGATTTTGCATTTCATTACTTTGGCAGAAGATTTAATTATATAATGCCATCAGTCCAGCCAACTACCGGAGTTTATAAAAAGCGCAAAGAAAAAGAAAATGACAGGCATCCGAGGTCCAAAACCGATGATGAGGCTTCTGCTAGGCCTATCACTGGTTCGCCGGTTCTCAGTGAGCTGCTTTTGCAGCCCCTGACGCCTGCTACCTCAGAGCCACAGGCTGCTTCCGACTCCCACGTGGAGCTGACTAGGCCGCTGGAAACTCAAGGTATTGAACACTCTGAATCTATTCCCTCAGATGGGTACGGAGCCGCTGAGCAGGCATCTGCTTCTGAGGGTGTTTTCATGCCTACACAGTTATATGTAAAACCAACTTCAGCTTCAAAGGCAAAGACTAAAGCTGCTCTAAAGACAAAGAAACAAGTACAGCATTCTCCTGGACAGGCCACCATGCCTAAAAAACAGATGCTTAAAATGTCCGAAGACCTAATTACTTTGATCAGGGGTTCCCATCCCCCTCCTGATAAGAGGCCTAGGCAAGAGATAGAATATGAATTGTCAGATCAGATTTCCATTTCCTCTGATTCCTCTTCTGGACAGGAATATTCTCTTCCTCCCTATGAGGATTCTGATGCTGAAGAATCTATCCCTTCAGCCTCTCCTCTTGAGGATTATTCTTTTCGGGAGACCCTGCATACTATGAGGGAGCATTTCCACTGGGAGAGCCAAGATTACTCAGAATCCAAGAAAAGGCTCAGGGACTTCCTTTTATTACCTCAGCACAGGCCCCTTGCTATCCCTCCTGTTTTAGACATTGTAGATGATGTATTTTCAGAGTCCTGCCTGTCTTCTGACTGTTTACCACCAGCTCCTGTTAAGCTAGACAGATACGGGGTTCCTGATTCACATAAATTTCTTTATAAAAACCCTGCTGCTGACCCAGAAACTATCTCTCAGGGTCCCAAAGGGGTCAAGGCTTCCACTGCAAAAAACGCTATCCCCTCAGATAGGGATTCAAGCGCCCTGGACAGATGGGGGAAAAAGATTTATACTTCTGCTACCTTGGCTGTAAGAGCTTTAAATTGCCAGTTTCATATGCTTAAATATCAGCAATATCTTATGTCACTGCTTAAACAGAAAATGTTGATAAATTCAGAATGTGCAGAAAACAAAGAAATGCAGGATTTATTGCATGCAGCTGAACTAGCAGGAAAGCATACTTTGCAATGTGGTTTTGATTCTCTAGAGGCCTCCTGCAAGGGCCGCTGTTACAGGTTCTGTCATTAGGAGGCATGCTTGGTTAAAAGAACAGCATCTGCCTGACCATGTTAAAGCAAATCTATTAGATGCTCCATTACAGCATGATGCCTTGTTTGGTGTTAAAGCAGAAGAGGTGTTGAAGAAAATGGAGGACAAAGCTAAGTCTATGCAAACAGTAAAGGATTTCTTGCAGGTACAGCCTCCCAGATTTAGCAGGAACTGGCCTACAAAGAATTGGTCCTTTCCAGTGTCAGGCCACAAAGAGGCAGATACAGACGTGCCAGAGGCAGATCATAACCCCAAGGCTCATACAGGCCTAAACAGTGGGGTGCTTCTACCTCCAAAAGCGGAGAGGAAAAGTCACAGCATTACAGGAAACAGTCTCAATGACTTTCTCCTGCCAGCACCAAGCACTTATCTTCTGGCAGTCCCTTTGGGGGGAAAACTAACACTTTTTTCACAAAATTGGCACATGATAACCCAGGACAAATGGGTCTTAAATATCTATCACAAGGCTACAGGTTCCACTTTCACACCCTGCCAAGGCCAAACGGTATGCCAGACCTGCCACGCAATCAATGGGCAGAGGCACAAAAACAAGTTTCATCCCTCATGGACATGAAAGCCATTCAGCTAGTACCACAGCAAGAGCAGGGACTAGGATTCTACTCAAGGCTCTTCTTGGTTCCCAGAAAGGACAAAGCCTGGAGACCAATACTGGACCTGTCTATCCTAAATACCTTCCTGGATATTCCAAAATTCAAAATGTTAACTATGCAGCAGCTTCTGCCCATGCTGTGCAAGAAGGCTTGGCTTGTGACTTTAGATCTAAAAGAGGCATACCTGCATGTCCCAATCAAACAATCATGCAGAAGATACCTCCGATTTATAGCTGACTCAATGCACTACCAATTCTCTACACTGCCTTTTGGCTCATCTACTGTGCCCAGGGTCTTCACAAAATGCCTGACACCAGTAATTGCATTTTGCAGGCAGAGGAATATAAATATATCCTTACTTGGATGACTGCCTTATTCAAGCAGAGAACAAGGACATTCTTCTACAGCATCTGGCGTTTGTAAAAAGATTACTAACAGGTCGAAGGTACACAGTCAGTGAAAAGAAATCAAAACTCGTACCCTCTCAAGAGATAATATTCCTGGGTGCAAGCTTAAATACAACTGCCCAGATGGCTTATCTCACGCCAGACAAACACAGACAACTGACTACTTATTTCAAAATGGCAACAAAGACCCAGTTATCTGCAAGAAAAATTGTGCAGGCCTTGGGTTTCATGGCATCCTGCATTCTGCTAATTCCATATGCAAGACTGCATAGGAGGAAACTTCAATGGTATCTAAAAAGTGTTTGGACTCAACATTGCCACAGCCTGGAAACAATAATTACCCTCATTCCCTGCCTGCAACAGGAGTTTTGATGGTGGGCAAAAGCCTGTCACCACAACACGGGACAGCCATTCACCTTACCCCACAGCCAGGCAGACATTGACAACAGATGCATCAGATTATGCCTGGGGGGCCCACATGGCAGGAAGATGTATTCAGGGCACATGGTCCGCAAGTCAAATGCATCTACATATCAATCAAAAAGAGATGCTAGCTGTTCAGAATGCCCTGACAGCCTTCAAGGATCTACTTCATCCAGGACTACTGATAAAGATGGACAATACTACAGTCATGTGGTACATAAACAAGCAGGGAGGCGCACATTCCTACCCCCTATGCAGGCTAGCCATGAACTTTTGGGACACAACATTGATTTACCAAGTACATCTGCAAGCACAATTCCTGCCAGGAAGGGCAAATACTCTGGCAGACGAACTAAGCAGAAACCTACTGGATCCCCAGGAGTGGAAATTGGATGTACAAGTCTTCAGCATGATAACAAGGACCTGGGGATGCCCAGACATAGACCTATTTGCCTCCCCTCACAACTACCAACTACAGAGATTCTGCACAAGGACTTATCACAAGCAAGCATGGAAAGTGGATGCTCTATCTTTCAGCTGGAAAAATCTAACAGTATATGCCTTTCCTCCTCTGCCTCCCCTCCCCAAGGTACTCCTCAAGGTCAGACGAGAGAAACCAAAAATGATACTAATTGCCCCAGACTGGCCCCGCCAGCACTGGTACCCAATCCTAAAGAGCTTGTCTCAATGCCCAGCTTGGACATTACCTCAAATTCCTCACTTATTGACCCAACAAGACAGTCAGATACTGTACAGCCAACTCAGGACCTTAAACCTGGCAGCATGGTGGATAATGTAGCCATTCAAGAAGCACCTCTCTCTAAAGCAGTGATGGATCTTATTTTGGAGGTCAGGAGGCCTAGCACCAGAAGATATTATGCAGAAAAATGGAAGAGATTCTGTGCTTGGAACCAGGCGCAAGTTATTGACATGATGGTTACAAATATTCCTCAGATTTTGCAATACTTAACTGAGATGCTTGATAAAGGCCTTTCCTTTTCATCTATTAAAATTCATGCCTCTGCCATTTCAGTTCATTACAATACAGAACCACCTATTTTTTCTCATCCATTACTAAGGCAGTACCTCAGAGGGGCCAAAAACATAAGACTTCCAAGGAGAGCACCAGTACCTGCATGGGACCTCAACTATGTCTTGGAAAAACTCACACTGCCTCCGTTTGAGCCAGCCTCTGCAGCTGATATAAAATTCTTATCCTGGAAAACAGCTCTGCTTCTAGCAATAACCTCCGCTTGATGAGTCTCAAAGTTACAGGCACTCATGGCTGTGGAACCTTTTATCATTTTCCATCCTGACAAGGTTTCTCTGAGGACAATCCCTACATTTATGCCTAAGGTAGTGTCCAGTGTGACCCTTAACAAACAATTAATTTGCCTACCTTTTATCCAAACCCACAGTATAAGGGTGAGAGAATTCTGCATTCTTTGGACATTCACAGGCAGCTATGCTTCTACTTGGACAGAACCAAAGCTTTCAGAAAGACTGAACAACTTTTAGTGGCATATGCTGAAGGATCACAAGGAAAGCCCATCTCAAAGCAGACTATTTCAAAGTGGATAGGTCACTGCATTCGTTTCTGCTATTCACAGCATGGCAGATCAGTGCCTAAGGGCATTAGGCCACATTCAACCAGAGCAGCAGCCACTTCAGCAGCCTTCCTCAGAGGAGTCCCAACCAAAGACATCTTAGAAGCTGCAACTTGGAGTTCAGTGCATACTTTTACAAAGCACGATCACTTACCTCTCTACTCTAAATCCAGGGCAGGCTTTGCCACTGCAGTTCTGCAGGGCCTGATCGCCTCTCCTAATCCTATTTAGCACCAGCCTCCCAACCTTAGCTTTGGGATTCAACCCAATTGTAATGACTGCAACAGAGAAACACGATGAACATAGTACAGTTGTGTATCTACCATAAATGTAGATGTTCGAGTGTATTCACTGTTACAGTCCAGGTTACCCTCCCACCATCCCCCTTTTTCTTTGCTGGGACTTATCTGTACTTCTCTATTCTATACAACCTATGTGGTGTATTTGCTTGTAGAGGAAGGAAAAGTTGTTTTTTTGTGCATACATGCTTATTGGCATAATTTAGCCTACCATATTAGGGGCACCTGACATCCGGGACAAGAAAAACTGAAGAAAATGTCGTCGGCTGCTTCTTTTATACCCCTGGCACCCTGACGTCAGGGAGGAGGCAACAGCAACCGACGCCGGACCTAGGCTTTGGAACTCGGGCCGACTGCGGGTAGCCTGCCAGCAGGATAGCCCAATTGTAATGACTGCAACAGTGAATACACTTGAACATCTACATTTATGGTAGGTGCACAACTGTACTTTTTTTCGGATGATCTGGATTTGCCCTTATCTACTTAAGAGGATTCTGATGCAGAGGACTCTATTCCCTTTGCTTCCCCTCCAGAGGATTTTTCTTTTGGTGAGATTGTAAATACTCTAAGGGAGCATTTCCATTGGGAAAGCTAGGATTTTTCTGATTCAAAAAAGAGGCTTAGGGATTTCTTACTCCTGCCTCAGCATAGGCCTTTAGCTATACCTCCTGTACTAGACATTGTTGTTGCCTTTTCAGAATCTAGTTTGGCCCCTGATTCTTTGCCTCCTGCTCCCAGAAAACCTGACAGATATTACAGGGTTCCTGATTCACACAAGTTCCTTTTTAAAAATTGTATTGTGGATCCGGAGACTGTTTCACAGGGACCAAAGGGCATTAAGGCTTCTACTGCTAAAAATCCTACCCCCTCTGATAGAGACTCCAGGACGCTGGATAGATGGGGTAAGAAGGTTTACACTTCTGCAACCTTGGCAATTAAACTGCCAGTTTCATATGTTAAAGTATCAACAACATGTTGTTGGATTGCTTAAACAGAAAATGATGATTCCTGACTGTGCTGAAAATAAAGAATTACAGGATTTAATGCATTCTGCTGCACAGGTTGGAAAGCATACTTTGCAATGTGGATTTGATTCATTAGGGGTGTCTTGCAGGGCTGCTGATGTTCTTCGTGTTTCACTGTTGCAGTCATTATATTTGGGTAATCTGCTGGCCCTCAGTCGGCCTGATTAACAAAGTTTTAGGCCCTGCGTTGGTTGCTGTCCCTTCTTCTGCCGCGCGGTACCCAAAGCAGAAGCAGTTTGCAAGTGCCGGTCGGCTGACTCTTGAAATTTTCGTTTTAGAAATTCAGAACCGAAGTCTTCAACTAAAAAGCTAAGTACCCCATTGGGGAAACTTTCTTGCTCCTTTCCGATGTCAGTAAAAGTTAATAATTGCATTATTTGCAGGAAGCAAATACCTCATAATGATTTTCATTTGTACTGTATTCCTTGCCTAGGCCCTGACCACAACGTACCTTGCTGTCGGTTTTGTGCTAAATTTAATAAACGCATTATTAAACTGTATATTTTTGCTTCTAAATATTTTGGCTCATGCTTTAATTATCCAGAAATGTCATCGGTTAGCAAGCAAACTACTGGAATACCTAAAAAGCGCAAAGAAAAAGAGACAGGCCGTCGAGGTCCAAAGCTGACAATGGCACTTCTCCTAAGCCAGTCACCAGTTCACCGGTACTCAGTGGGGGCGCTTTCGCAGCCCCTGATACCCGCTACTTCTGATTCGCAGGCCTTTACTGAGACCCATTCGGAGTTCAGTATGCCGCGAGATGCTTCAATTATGGAACCCGCGGATGTCTCTACCTTAGATGGGTCCGGAGCCGCTGTGCAGGCACCGGCTTATGAGGGTGTTTTCAGGCCTACAGATTTGTATATTAGACCAACGCCATCTTCAAAACTAAGGCCAAAATCTAAACCCATGTCTAAAAAAAACTGTTGCCTGGGCCACATGTGCAGGCCCCTATGTCTAAAAAAACAAATGATCAAAATGGCTGAAGATTTAATTACTCTGATCAGGTGTAGTCAACCCCCCCCCCCCCCTTTCTAAGAGGCGTAGGCAAGACATTGATTATGAATCTTCTGAACAGGATTCTATTTCTTCTGACTCTTCTAATGAACAGGATTTGTCTATACCTACTTATGAGGACTCTGATGCAGAAGATTCCATTCCTTCTGCTTCTCCCCCTGAGGATCTTTCTTTTGGGAAAACTTTGCATACCTTAAGGGAACATTTCCACTGGGAAAGTCAGGATTTCTCTGAATCTAAAAAGAGACTTGGGGATTTTCTTCTTCTTCCTCAACATAGGCCTTTGGCTATACCTCCTGTTGTAGACATTGTTGATGTTGTTTTTTTTCAGAATCTAGTATGGCTCCTGATTCTCTGCCTCTGGCTCCTTGTAAGCCAGACCGATAATACAGGGTTCATGACTCCCACAAATTCCTTTTCAAAAATCCTATTGCAGATCCTGAAACCATTTCTCAGGGTCCCAAGGGCATTAAGGCTTCTACTGCTAAAAATCCTACCCCTTCTGATAGAGATTCCAGGACACTGGCTAGATGGGGTAAGAAGGTTTACACTTCTGCAACCTTGGCAATCAGGGCTTTAAACTGTCAATTTCATATGCTTAAATATCAACAGCATATCATGGGACTGCTTAAACAGAAAATGATGTTAATTTCTGACTGTGTGGAAAATAAAGATTTACACGATCTGTTGCATTCAGCTAAACAAGTTGGAAAACATACTTTGCAATGTGGTCTTGATTCTTTGGAGGCCTCTTGGAGGGCTGCTGTAACTGGGTCTGTGCTAAGAAGGCATGCTTGGCTCAGAGCAAACTCTGCCTGATCATGTTAAATCAAAATTGTTGGATGCTCCTTTACAACAGGACCGTCTCTTTGGTAATAAGGCTGAAGAAGTTTTTAAAAAGATGGAAGAAAAAGCTAAATCTATGCAAACTGTGAAAAATTTCTTACAAGTGCAACCTCCAAGATTTAGTAGGCACTGGCCTACTAAGAACTGGTCCTTTCCAGTTCTTTCGAGAGCCATTCAAGTCAAACACAGGCATTCCAAAGGCTCCTGGTTTCAGTCACAAGGGACTTTAGAACAAAACAATGGGGTGCCTCCTCCTCCAAATCTGGAAACAACAAGACACCTCCCTATGGTAAGCAGTCTCAATGACTTTCCTCTACACCTACCAAGCACTTACCGCCCCTTTGGGGGAAAAACTGGCACTTCATGCAAGAAACTGTCAACTTGTAACCCAGGACAAATGGGTTTTAAATATATAGTATCCCAGGGATACAGATTTCATTTCCACACGTTGCCAATCCTAAACGGATGGCCAGACCTGCCCCAAAATCAGTGGGCAGAGGCCCAGAAACAAGTACTGTCCCTCATGAAAATGGGGGCTGTTCAACCAGTACCAGAAGAGAAAAAGGGACAAGGTTTCTATTCAAGACTTTTCCTGGTACCCAGAAAAGACAAATCATGGTGTCCAATTCTGGGGTTATCTACTCTAAACACATTTCTGGACATTCCAAAATTCAAGATGCTGACTCTTCAACAGTTACTTCCTATGCTAGGCAAAGATGCCTGGTTGGTAACTCTAGACTTAAAAAGAGGCTTACCTGCATATCCCAGTCAGGGAATCTTGCAGAAGATGCCTCTGCTTCAAAGCGGGCTACTTGCATTACCAGTTCTCTGCACTGCCCTTTGGCTTATCTACTGCGCCCAGGGTCTTCACAAAGTGCCTGGCTCCAGTAATTGTATTTTGCAGGCAAAGAAATATTCAAATATATCCATACCTGGACGATTGTCTAATACATGCAGAAAACAGGGACATTCTTCTAAACCATCTAGTGTTTGTAAAAAGGGCTCTAACTTGTCTAGGGTACACTATAAACGAGAAGAAATCCCAACTGGTACCCTCTCAAAAAATTACATTCCTGGGTGCAAGCTTGAATACAACTGCCCAAATGGCTTACCTTATGCCAGAAAAGCAAATTCATTTGATAACTTACTTCAAACAGGTGGCCACAAAAACCCTGCTATCTGCAAGACAGATTCTGCAAGCCATGGGGTTCATGGCCTCCTGCATTCTTCTAATTCCATATGCAAGACTTCATATGAGGAAACTTCGGTGGTACTTAAAAAGTTTATGGAGTCAACATTCACAGCCTGGAAACAATGATTCCTATCATACCTTGCCTGCAACTAGAGTTTCTATGGTGGGCAGAGGCCTGCCACCAAAACAAGGGACTGCCATTCACTCCACCCCCTGCTGCCCAAACCCTAACTACAGACGCATCAGACTATGCTTGGGGGGGCTCATCTGGTAGGGAAGTGCATTCAGGGCAAATGGAGCCCAAATCAAATGCACCTTCATATCAATCAAAAAGAAATGCTAGCTGTACAGAATGCACCGACAGCCTTCAAGAACTACCTTCATCCAGACAGTTAATGATAGACGGACAACACAGTTATGTGGGACATAAACAAGCAGGGGGGTACACACTCCTACCCCCTTTGCAGAGTAGCCATGGCATTGTGGAACATGGCCTTGACCTATCAAATACAAGTATAAGCTCATTTCCTGCCAGGAAAGCTGAATACTCTGGAAGACGAACTAAGCAGAAATCTCATGGACCCACATGAATGGAAACTGGAACCATGGATTTTAAAAATGTTGACATGCAAATGGGGGAGTCCAGACGTGGATCTTTTTGCCTCACCCCAGAACTATCATTTGGACAAATTCTGCACAAGAACTCATCACAAAAAAGCTGGAAAGTGGATGCTCTATCCCTCAGCTGGAAACACCTACCAGTCTATGCCTTTCTGCCTCTGCTCTGCAGTGTTCTTCTAAAATTATTGCTCCAGACTGGCTTCGCCAACACTGGTACCCACTCCTGCGCAATGTGTCACACCTTCCACCGTGGCACTTGCCTCAGTCACCTTACTTACTGTCTCAGCAGAACAACCAAATTCTGCACACTCTGCTCCAAACTTTAAATCTTGCAGCGTGGCTAATCACCTAAATTCACCCGTAGCATCCCTCAGCAAACCTGAGCTGGAAATCATTTTGGAGGCAAGAAGGCCTAGTACTAGAAAATCTTATGCTGACAAATGGAAAATATTCTGTGCCTGGAATCAATCACAAGGGGATAAGCACAGCAGTGCCCAATATTCCTCAGATTTTACAATACTTGACTGAGATGCTTCACAAGGGCCTGTCCTTTTCTTCCATAAAAATCCATGCCTCAGCTATTTCAGCTCATTACAGCACAGAACCTCTCCTCCTCTCTCATCCTCTGCTAAAGCAGTATCTCAGAGGGTCAGGTCTGAAAACTTAAGTGGAGAGCTCTAACCCCTGCCTGGGACCTCAATTTTGTATTGGAAAAACTCATTCTCCCTCCTTTCGAGCCAGCTGCTACTGCAGACTTAAAATTTCTATCCTGGAAAACAACTTTCCTTTTAGCAGTCACTTCAGCTAGAAGGATTTCCGAATTACAGGCTCTTATGGCAGTGGAGCCTTTCATTATTTTTCATGCAGACAGGGTGTCCCTCAGGACCAATCCATCCTTCATGCTTAAGGTGGTATCCAGTGTGGCCCTTAATCGGACCATTGATTTGCCAACTTTTTTTCCCGATCCACAGAACAAGGGGGAACGGATTCTGCATTCATTGGATGTACACAGACAACTTAGATTTTACTTAAACAGGACAAAATCTCAAAGAAAATCTGAACAACTACTGGTGGCATTTGCTGCAGGGACAGAGGGAAAGGCTATTTCAAAGCAGACTATTTCCAGTTGGATAAGCCATTGTATTCATTTCTGCTATATGCACCATGGTTAAACTATCCCCCAGGGGATCAGATCTCATTCCACCAGGGCTGCATCTACTTCTACAGCCTTTCTCAGTGGTGTTCCTACCAGAGACATTGTAGAAGCTGCTACCTGGAGCTCAGTTCATACGTTCACCAAACATTACCATTTACCTTTCTTCTCTAAATCCAGAGCTGCCTTTGCCACTGCTGTCCTGCAGGTCCTTATAGCTGGTCCTAATGCTGTAGAATTTTCTCCACCCTGCTATAGCTTTGGGAATCTACCCAAATGTAATGACTGCAACAGTGAAACACGAAGAACATAGTACAGTTGTGTTACACTTGCCATAAATGTAGATGTTAGAGTGTAATCACTGATGCAGTATTGGTTACCCTCCCTCCAGCCCCCTATTTTTCTCTGACTATACCTATACTTTCTTTCACTATGCTTATAAGCCCTTTTGGTGTATTTGCTTTTGGGGTTGGAGGTATATTTGTGTTTTTAATTTTATTTGCTCCACATTTGGGGGGCACCTGACATCTGGGGCAAGAAAAAACGATGTAATGGCGGCGGCTGCATGTTTTATACCCCTGACATCATGAATGAAGGGACAGCAACTGACACTGGACCCAAGACTTTGTTAATCAGGCCGACTGAGGGCAACCTGCCAGCAGATTACCCAAATGTAATGACTGCAACAGTGAATACAGTCGAACATCTACATTTGTGGCAAGTGTACACAACTGTACTTTACTGGGTCTGTTTTTCAGAAGGCACGCTTGGCTTAAGTAGCAATCTTTGCCTGGTCATGTTAAAGCTAAATTGTTGGATGTCTCAACTCAGGACCGCCTGTTTGACAACAAGGTTGAGGAAGTGCTTAAAAAGATGGAAGATAAAGCTAAATACATGCAAACTGTTAAAGATTTTTTACAAGTTCAGCCTCCTATATTTAGTAGGCATTGGCCCTCTAAAAATTGTTCCTTTCCAGCCCCTTCCAGGTCTTCTCAAGCCAAACCCGGACACAGCAGAAACCCCAGGTTTCAGTCCCAATGGACACACAAGACTAAGCAGTGGGGGGTTTCCGCACCCAAATCTGGGAGTAACAAGACTCCCCCCTATGGAAAACTGTCACAATGACTTGCTTTTAAAACTTCCAGGCACTTCCCAACTGAATGCTCCTTTAGGCAGAAAGATTGGTCTCCTGGTCAAAAACTGGGAACTCATTACCCAGGGCAAATGGGTTTTAAATATAGTGTCCCAAGGATACAGATTTCACTTTCACATGTTATCAACACCAAGTGGGTGGCCAGATCTTTCTCCAAATCAGTGGGCAGAGGCCCAAAATCAAGTACTCTCTCTCTTAAACATGCGGGCTATTCAGTTGGTACCAGAAGAGGAAAAGGGACAAGGTTTCTATTCTAGACTTTTCCTGGTACCCAGAAAAGGCAATACATGGCATCCTATCCTGGACCTTTCTCTTCTAAACGCCTTTCTGGTGATTCCAAAATTCAAAATGCTGACTCTTCACCAGCTGCTTCTTATGCTAGGCAAAGATGCATGGTTGGCAACACTAGACTTAAAAGAAGCATACCTGCACATCCTTATCAGGGAGGGAGTCTTGCAGAAGATACCCATGCTTCAAAGCAGGCTGCATGCACTATCAGTTCTCTGCACTGCCCTTTGGCTTATCTGCTGCGCCCAGGGTATTCACAAAGTGCCTAGCTCCAGTCATTGCATTTTGCAGGCAAAGAAATATTCAAATATACCCATACCTGGACGATTGTCCTGGCTTTCTGCCTGAATTAGACATTCTTTTGAATCATCTGGCCTTTGTTCAAAGGGTACTGACTTGTCTGGGGTTCACCATAAACGAAAATAAGTCACACCTGGTACCCTGTCAACAAATTATATTCTTGGGAGCAAGCTTGAATACAACTTCCCAGATGGCTTTCCTCATGCCAGAGAAACGGATTCATTTGACAACCTACTTCAAACAAGTGGCCACAAAAACCCAGCTATCTGCAAGGCAAATACTGCAAGCCTTGGGGTTTATGGCCTCCTGCATTATTCTAATTCCATATGCAAGGCTGAGTATGAGGAAACTACAATGTTATCTCAAAAGCCTATGGTGTCAGCATTCACAGGATCTAGAAGCAAGGACTCCTATCATACCTTGCCTACACCTAGAGTTCCTTTGGTGGGCAGAGGCCTGCCACCAGAACAGGGGATTACCATTCACATTACCCCCTGCCGCCCAAATCTTAACAGATGCATCAGACTATGCATGGGGGGCTCACCTGGCAGAGAAGTGCATTCAGGGCAAATGGAACCAAAGTCAAATGCACCTGCGCATAAATCAAAAGGAAATGATAGCTGTACAGAATGCTCTGACAGCTTTCAAGGACCACATTCTTCCAGGACAACTAATGGTAAAGACGGACAATACCACTGTCATGTGGTACATAAACAAGCAGGGGGGTACACATTCTTACCCCCTCTGCAGACTAGCTATGGCATTGTGGAATACAGCCTTGAGCTACCAAGTGAATCTACAAACTCAATTCCTGCCAAGAAAACTAAATGGCAGATGGACTAAGCAGAAACCTCATGGACCCACATGATTGGAAAATGGAACCAAGGATTTTCAACATCAGTTTATGCCTTTCCTCCTCTACCTCTGCTCTCCAAGGTACTACTAAAGATCAAACAAGACAAGCCAAGGACGATTTTAATTGCACCAGACTGGCCTCGCCAACACTTGTACCCACTCTTGCGCAGTGTGTCATGCTTGGCTCCATGGCTCCTGCCTCAGACTCCTTCCCTGTTGTCTCATCAGAGAACCAGATTCTGCACCCTCAGCTGCAAACCCTGAACCTAGCAGCCTGACTAATTACCTAATAATTGAAAGAACCTAAAAATTGAAGAATTGTCATTCTTCAACTTGTGGGTCCAGATCCAATCCTCTGATCTGATTCTTCTGCTGTTTTGCAGCTCATGGAAACCACAAACTCTCCAGCTCTTCCCTTACCCATAATGCTGTAGTCCCCCTCCTCCTGCAGATCTTGTTTGCTGCTCCCTAAAGTAAAACAGTGCTGTATTTTGCATACTTTGGAAAATCACTTCCTGGAGCTCAAAGGAAAGAAACCTGGTTCCTGAGGCTAACTCCCGCTGTTCAGAAATCATCAAAGAATCATGGTAGGAGGCTGGAAGGAGGGGAGTTGAGGAAGAATGAAAATGGACAACGCAGATGGAACATTATGGTGAGTACATAACTTCATCTGATGTCAATTTTCATTCATTCCTCAACATGTGGGACAGAGTCCCCAGCTACCTGAATCTTGGGTGGACTCTTAAGGAAGGATATTCCTGAGTACTGTAGAGTCAAAGGCTGCTCTTCCCCTCAAGACAATCCAATTTGTAATGAGTAGTAAAGGTATGAGGGTTAGCCCAAGTTGCTGCTGCACA